>NC_053162.1:7630068-7787568 GCF_016835505.1 Polypterus senegalus
CCAAAAAGTATTAATCTGAAAGCTCTTTAGTAATAGACAGGTGGGATGGATGTGTTTGATAATTTCATTTTTTATTTTATAAGGTGCGTCTTTAATAGAAAACATTTCCATAAAGCACACAAAAAAAATGCATAATAAAATACTACATTACTAAAAAAATTAAATCACTGCAAATAGTAAAAGAAACTACAAATCAAATGTAGTGCAAGTGCTTAAGAAGAGTGAAGAAAATACACCATCAATACTAGAATACTGTAACTGCAGCAGTCTGGGTTCAAATTCTGCTCTGGCATTTGATTCAACGTAAATGTGTGTAACTGGAACCTGAAATGAGGGAAAACAATCCATAATGGACAGCAGAATGAACAGTGTTGCTACTCCTCAAACTGAAGTGAAGCTCTAAGGCATTTTCTGGGAAGCCAGGTATGCTCATTCAATCACTCACTCTCTAACCTCTTTTCCCGTGGCAATATGTTGAACTGTTTTTTGTTTAAATTAACTTAAGTCAACGTCACACTGTACAACTTCTAGTTAGAAGGAATGTCAAACGTGACAACTGTAGCTGCTCATCTTGTTGTACGGGCATGGCTTATTTCCTGACTAGGGTATAACAAATAATAACTTTTTAGCACAGTTTCATATTTCCAAAGTATTGCGAGATCATCCCTTTCCTTGAAAGCCAACACGGCTAAATCTGCCTGACAGAGACGATGCCCATGCAGAAGGATTTACAGTTGCAGCGAGTTAAGCCACAACCACAGCCCTTTTTTATCTGTCTTCCCCAATTCTGTTATAGATATCATTTGTTTAATGAACTGATAAGCAAGTCCCTTACCTGTTTGTCTGGTCCAAAACACTCCAGGTCCTTAAGCATTGTAACCATTATACATTATCTGGGCGAGTGCTCACCAGTGGTCAACTTCCACATACACAAAGCTTGCCCCTACAACTTAAGACCAAATTGAAATCTGCTTCATTTTGTCCAAGTGATTCCCAGACTAGTTGGACTGAGTTGCCAAATATGTCAGACTGCACAACTGGTGATCACCAGAACACACTGAATTATGACAATGAAGACTGTCACTGAAAATCACTGTGGAAAAACTGTGTAATGTGACACAAGCTTTACTTGTCAAAATAAGGGTTAGATAAGTAATAGAAATTAACAAGTACAAGTAATGCATTTCAATTTGAAAATTTAGTGAAAGAAAAAAAAAAATCTGTAAAATATGATTTAAGATGACATGGTCAAACAGGCATTCTGAAAAAATAAAACACTAATCCAGCCTGCAGGCTTACCTGAAAACTATTAAGTGTAAGTAATCCCTCCTCGATCGCGGGGGTTACGTTCCAGAACCCCCCGCGATAGATGAAAATCCGCGAAGTAGAAACCATATGTTTGTATAGTTATTTTTATATATTTTAAGCCCTTATAAACTCTCCCACACTGTTAACATTATTAGACCCCTCTAGACATGAAATAACACCCTTTATTCAAAAGTTTAAACTGTGCTCCATGACAAGACGGAGATGACAGTTCTTTCTCACAATTAAAAGAATGCAAATATATCTTTTCTTCAAAGGAGTGTCTGCATCAGGAGAAGAGAATTTAAGATAGAGCGCTCGCAAAGAAAAGCAAACAATCAAAAAATCAATACGTGTCCTTTTAAGTTTGCCGAAGCACCGCAATAAAGCGGCATTTTTCAGAGGAGCGTCAGTATCTTCTAATCAAACAGCCTCTGTGCAAACAGCACCTCTGCTCACATCTCCTCCGTCAGGCGCAGAAAACGTCAGAGAGAGAGAGAGAGATTAAAGCAACAATCAAAAAATCAATACGTGTGCTTTTAAATATGCCGAACACCGCAATAAAGCGGCATTTTTTTAGAGGAGCGTCAGTATCTTTTAAACAAACAGCCTCTGTGCAAACAGCACCTCTGCTCACATCTCCTCCGTCAGCGCAGAGAATGTCAGAGAGGGTGAGAGAGAGGCAGAGACAAGCAAACAATTAAGCAGTCAAAAGAATAATCAAGCATATCTTATAGCATTGAGGAGTTTTAGTTAATATGTAATACATGCTCTGATTGGGTAGCTTCTAAGCCATCTGCCAATAGCGTCTCTTATATGAAATCAACTGGGCAAACAAACTGAGGAAGCAAGTACCGTAAATTAAAAGACACAGTGTCGGCAGAAATCCACGAACCAGCGAAAAATCTGTGATATATATTTAGATGTGCTTACATTTAAAATCCGATAGAGTGAAGCCGAAAGTCAAAGCGATATAGCGAGGATTACTGTATGTATATATATATATATATATATATATATATATATATATATATATATATATATATATATATATATATATATATATATAGTCAGGGATGCCAGGGGCGACGACCCGGCCGGGACGCCTTGAGTTACCGGAAGTGGGCGTGCGCCCATCTGGGATCACGTGGGGCCGCCACCCTGGTTGCTTTGGGGGCCAAGGGTTGAGGGCTTGGAAGCCCAACCCTGTAGGGGCCCGTGGTCACCGCCAGGGGGCGCCCCAATCCCTTTGGAGCTCTGGACCTCAGCACTTCTGCCACACCAGGAAGTGCTGGGGGGAAGAGAAGAAGGGACACCCGGAAAGCTTCCAGGAGTACAGCCGGCACTTCCACCACACAGGAGCATGTCGGTGGGTGATTGCCGGAGTTCACCTGGAGCACGTCGGTGGGTGATTGCCGGAGTTCACCTGGAGCACATCCGGGTGCTGATAAAAGGGGCCGCCTCCCTTCATTCAAGGCTGAAGTTGGGTGGAAGCAGGACAAGGCAGAAGGAGCAAGAGTGGAGGCGGCCCAAAGAAAGGCAAAGTGTTGTTTGGCCAGGACTTTGGGGACTTGGGGTTTGTGTGTGCAGTAATTTTGGACTTTGTAAATATTGTAAAATAAATGTGTGGTGGTGACTTTCAACATGTCTGCCTGTCTGTGTCCGGGCCATTTCCACTATATATATATATATATATATATATATATATATATACACACACACACACACATATACACACATACATACACATACACACACTGTATATTTATACTATATATATATATATATATATATATTTATACTATATATCTCTATTATAATAAAAAAAAAAATCCTGGGATGAGACGAGACTTTCAGAAAGATACTTTCAAGTCCAGTGAGATAAGACTTTGTGCCAGGAGATTTAACCACGGCCGGGGCCGGATATAAAAGCCAAAGAGTAGATGACAAAGTAAAATGTAGTAAAGAATTCAAAAATGTTGCCGTGATACACATGCAGAGCAGATTACAGATAATGTAAGTACTAAAATTGGAAAGTCTCAAAAAAAATGATAGTAAAGATCGCATTAACACTAACAACCGGATATTATTACTCGGTGAAATAACGGAACAGTGAAAAGAGATCGAATATATTGTTTGGATTTAAAATTTAACTTAAAATCTAATGCCACTGTGTTTTTGCAAATGTGTTTTGCCATTATGATTTTTGAAAATCATAATTTTTGACTCTAATGAGGAAAAAATTGTCCTCAGAAAGTTATTTCTTGTGCTTGATTGCTTTGAAAATTTAATAAGGAAAACGTTTCATGCATTTGAAATCAAATGCTTTTTTTCCTTTTTTAATTCATGCTAATACATTAATATTTCATTTCATGGAATAAGTGCAATATTCTCCAGCTTCAACACAACCCTGCCCCGAATAAATGAGTTTGTAAGATTGGTGGGTGAATGGTGTAATTGCAATCACAAAAAATCTATATTGTTCCTTTTAAAAAAAAAAACATACAAACATATGAAGCACAGCAGCACCTAAATGTGTTGGACTTTAACTCCCCAGGCTTTCAGTTTATATATCACCTGCGACAGGCTGTCTGACCTTAAGTAAGCGATTTAGCTTGCCTGTCCTCCAGCTGTAAAATCTTTTGTGTAAATAGCTACAGTAGATACTGACCTTAGGTAAAGATGTCAGCTTAACATACTATTATTATTAATAAAAGGTTGAAAGGGAACCACAGACGTCATTACAACAGAACAGTGCACAAACCTGTATAAGAACATCCTGATAAAAACTAACCTTGAAACAGACAGCAAATGTTAACACACATTACCTTTCTAGCAAAAAAATTAAAAAAAAACACACAAAAGAATTAAAAAGTACATGAAGCAATGTTAACATTACTTGTGCTATAAATTAATTTTCATAACAATTCTGTGAAAACAAAAATTGCTTAAGTACTAAGAATAATTAACAGTGTGCAAGGAACCATCACATGTACTTCAGAACTGGTCCAACACCTGACGCTAAGCATGTTCTTGCCCGGCCAGTACATGGATGGGAGACCATCTAGGAAAAGTTGGGTTGCTGTTAGAAGAGGTGTTGGTGAAGCCAGCATGGTGTGCTTTCCCTGTGGTTCTAAATGTGGATCCCAATACTCCAGTGCTGTGACGGGGACTGCCAGTATAAATGGCATCGTCCTTTGTTTGAGTTGTAAAACCGTGGTCCTGACTCTCTGTAAACATATAAGATCCATTGGGCATCCTTCGTAAACAGCAGGGCGTACTCCCAATGTCCAGGCTAAATTGTCCTCTATGGCCTATTCATTTAGGACCCCATATCATCCCCTGTCTCTAATTGTCTCTCTCTCTCTCTCAACACTTCACCATCTAATAGCTGATGTGTGGTTAGCATAATGCAGCAAAAATGCCTGCCTCTGCATTATCTAGGAAGATGCTACATATTGGTGGTGGTTGAAGTGGCTCCCCACTTGCTAAAGCATTTTAAGTAGTCAGAAAAGCACTATTTAAATACAAAGAATTACAGTATTATTATCTATAAACAGATTCTTCGGTACATTAACACTCTGAACACGAGATACGAGTTAAGCCATATCTCATTAAGCCTGTCAATGTGTGACATACAAAAGAACTCGTATCGAAGTATGAAGCCACTATAGAGGCAGCCAACTTCTGGCGAGCTCTGCTGCTGCGTCTCAGTTATCTAACATAATGTTACCATCTAATGTTACCATGTGTGGATAGCCACAGATTTTTTTTTTTTTTTTTGAGGAAATAACTTGATGAAAATAGTGCTATAAATAGTAAGTCTGTAGTTATGTTGTCGCATAAAACGTATAAAGCTGCAGATGTTTTGAAACAACTAGATTTGTTACAAGATGACTATGAGGATAATGGCAGTGATCAAGATAGTGACAATCAATCAGATGACGTAGAACCTGTAGGCTCTGGTGGTGATGCAGATCACTGCCCAGCAGGTGTCTGTTCATCACAATGTCTCTCTATTGTCACAACTTTTAGAACAGTGCTACATGGACATTCTCCAGTCCACTAAGCGCAAACAATCACCACCTACTAAACATGTGTTGTGCAACAAGCATGGACAATGCGAAGAAGTTATATTTGTGGCACATGTGCTTCTACACCTTCACTCTGCATTGTGCCATGCTTCCAAGAATGTCATTTTGCTGGTGAAAATAAAGTAATTAACTGTTAATTTACATTTTTGACAGAGTTACTAAAGATAATAAAACAATTGCCTTCTAATATATTTCTTTACATTTTTCACAAATTCTGATAAGAACTTAAATATCATATAGTCAAATGAAAAAGTTTGGGAACTCCTCTTAATTCTTTGGATTTTTGTTTCTCATTGGCTGAGCTTTTAAAGTCGCAACTTCCTTTTAACAGATGGCATGCCTTATGGAAACAGTAGTATTTCAGCAATGACATCAAGTTTATTGGATTAACAAAAAATATGCAATATGCATCATAACAAAATTAGACAGGTGCATAAATGTGGGCACCCCAACAGAGATATGACATTAATACTTAGTTGAGCCTCCTTCTCAACTCTAACAGCCTCTAGACGCTGTCCTCCTATAGCCTTTGATGAGTGTCGTGTCTGGATTCTGGATGGAGGTATTTCTGACTATTCTTCCATACAATATCTCAGTTCAGTTAAGTTTAATGGCTGCCGAGCATGGACAGCCTGCATCAAATCATCCCATAGATTTTCGGTGATATTCAAGTCAGGGGACTGTGATGACCATTCCAGAACATTGTACTTCTCCCTCTGCATGAATGCCTTTGTAGATTTCAAACTGTGTTTTGGCTCATTGTCTTGTTGGAATATCCAACCTCTGCGTAACTTCAACTTTGTGACTGATGCTTGAACATTATCCTGAAGAGTTTGTTGATATTGGGTTGAATTCATCCGACCCTCGACTTTAACAAGGGCCCCAGTTTCTGAACTAGCCACACTGCCCCACAGTATGATGGAACCTACACCAAATTTGACAGTAGGTAGCAGCTCTTCTTCTTCCACCATGCAACGAGCTTTTTGTTATGACCAAATAACTCAATTTTTGTCTCATCAGTCCAAAGCACTTTGTTCCAAAATGAATCTGGCTTGTCTAAATGAACATTTGATACAACAAGCGACTCTGTTTGTGGCGTGAGTGCAGAAAGGGCTTCTTACTCATCACCCTGCCATACAGATGTTCTTTGTGCAAACTACACCAAATTGTAGAACGATGTACAGATACACCATCTGCAGCAAGATGTTCTTGCAGTTCTTTGGAGGTGATCTGTGGGTTGTCTGTAACTATTCTCACAATCCTGCGCATATGCCGCTTCTGTAATTTTCTTGGCCTGCCAGACCTGCTGGTTTTAACAGCAACTGTGCCTGTGGCCTTCCATTTCCTGATTCCATTCCTTACAGTTGAAACTGACAGTTTAGACCTCTGAGATGGCTTTTTGTAACCTTCCCCTAACCCATGAGACTCAACAATCTTTGTTTTCACATCTTTGGAGAGTTGCTTTGAGGATCCCATGCTGCCTGTCATTCTTCAGAGGAGAGTCAAAGGGAAGGAAGCCCAACTTGCAATTGACCACCTTAAATACCTTTGACCACTCATGATTGGACACACCTGTCCATGAAGTTCAAGGCTTAACAAGCTAATCTAACCAATTTGGTGTTGCAAGTAATCAGGATTGAGCAGTGACAGGCATTCAAATCAGCAAAATTAAAAAAGGACCACATTTGTGCACAGCCAGTTTTTCACATTTGATTTAATTTCATACAACTAAATACTGCTTCACTAACAATCTTTGTTCAGAAAACACCCCAGTACTCGGATGTTCCTGGGAAATGAAAGACATACCACTGTTATCTTTTTTGTTGAAAGGAGATTAAATTATTATGCAGGCTGAGTGGGGTTCCCAAACGTATTCATAAGACTGTGTATGTGTGTGTGTGTATATATATATATATATATATATATATATATATATATATATATATATATATATAGATAGATAGATAGATAGATAGATAGATAGATAGATAGATAGATAGATAGATAGATAGATAGATAGATAGATAGATAGATAGATAGATAGATAGATAGATAGAGAGATAGAGAGAGAGAGAGAGAGATAGATATAAGGTCCTGGTAGTAAACAGTCCAGCAGTCGATGTGTTAAAAGAAGCTCACTGCTGGCGCTCCACGTTTGTAACTGGCATACTTGCACTCAAATACACAGTTTACCAATATGTTTCCATCGTGCCTTCGATTTTGTCCTTTCAAAGGTCAAGTCTGGTATTTCTCAAGTTGAAATACTATTGTTTCACAATCACAGTATATACTGTAAATTAATTTCTTAAAGGAAATAGTGTTCTTAAGTGAAGAATTACTTTATGAATTTAAAAAATATATATAACATGTATAAATATACTGCCTATTCTTGCAGTTTAAAATGAAACCAGCATTATGGGAGATTAAGACCATAACAAATTCCCTTTCTTCTTCCCTTTCTACTCCTCCTTTCTCATCTGCCAATTCATTTTCTTATATAACCTTTTATAAATAGTAATTTCTTTTTTTAAACTTTCTTTTGTACCTCAGTTTAGCTATTAATACTGCAATACACTTTTAGCTGCTTTCACATATGAAAATACCAATAACCATTTTCTAAGCCTGCTTAATCCTATGCAGGATCGTGGTGGGCTGGAGCCAGTCCTAGTAAGCACAGGGCACAAGGCAGGCACAAGCCCTGGACAGGGCTGCAGTCCATCACAGGGTGCACACACAGGCCCATTCAGTGCTGCCAATCCACCTAACTGGTATCTCTTTGGACTGTGGGAAGAAACCAGAACACCTGGTGTGAACCCATGTAGACACAGGGAGAACATGTAAACTCGTGAGCCCCAAGAATGGGGTTCCACCCCATGTATGGAAACGTGCTATGTAAATAAACAGTGTTGTTAGCTGATACTTAACGTTGTTTCTGAAATACAGGACATCTTCCAGTTTTTCAACTGACTTAGTGACATCCAAGCCTCTGTCCTCCTCACCAGAGTCAGGATCAAATACTTAAAAACCCTCTGTCTGTCTTAAAGCAGAGTTGGACCATACTGTGTTACTACACCCTCTGAAGTACTACTTGGACAATATTTTAGTGATAATTACAAGACAATAGCCTTTAACAAATGAAATGAGACAGAGAATTATCATCATTAGAAGTGTCAGCCTTTCATTTAGAGAAATTGCAAAACAAAAAAAAAAAAAAAATCTAAGTGTCAGTCAGTACAGTGGTGTCCTACACAATCCAAAGGCAATTGTGGCAGACCCGAAGTCACGACCCTTGTTACAAGAAGACAAGTTTCTGTGGGTCACCAGCTTGTGTGATCACAGGCGCCGCACAGCACAGCAGCTTCAAGCACAGCTTAATGGTGGTCGTTAAAAGCAAGTCTCAGTTTTTACTGTGAAGGATTGACTTTGTGCTACAGGTTTGAAAGGGCAAATGGCAGTAAGAAAGCCACTCCTTAAAGGACAAATTAGGGCTTTGAAAATCTGACTGTGGACTACTGCAGAATGGACAGTCTCCTCTTCTAAAAAAAAAAAACAAGTTCTAAAACATTTGACCAGTAGTGCAAAACAGTGACAAAATTTAAGAATATCAAGAGGGATGTTCAACTATTTATTAATCTGAAAGACTGTCAGAAAAATATATAAGGTATGTCATTTCAGTAAGAAAACTCTAAGCAATTGAACTGTACAAGGGGGTACCCAAAAATAACCTGAATCCGTACCTGGCACGCAATCTCGACTTAGTTGTGAAATTTGCTACTAGGTGTCGCACACTTCCAGTATTCTGTGGCAGTCTACACCATTCATTCTGTGTTTTGTTTTTCTTGGTGCTAATTAAACGTGTTCTGCGATTTTTGTGAAGGATGATCATAAAGAACAGAGAGTCAGTGTTAAATTTTGTTTTCTCTTAGGGAAAACAGTTGCTGAAACTGTAGTGATGCTTGAAACTGCTTTTAAAGTGGAAGCTTTAAGGAAAACACAGGTTTACTGAGAGGTTTTCAAGATTCAAACGATGGGAAATGTCACTTAATCTTTGCTCCGTCTGACTTTTTCTTGTTCCCGCATATGAAAAAAAGAACTCAAAGGAAAGCGTTTCTGTACCGTGGAGGAAGTCAAAGAAAAACCGCTACAGGCCTTGGACAACACTCCTTCCTCTTCAGCAATTCCAAAAATGTTTCCACCAGTGGGAAAATCATTGGGACAAGTGCATTCATTCACATGGAAAGTACTTGGAAGGAGACTAAAGTTTCAGTAAGTAAAAATTAAAACAATTTTTTTTTTTTTTCAATTCCGGTTATTTTTGAGCAACCCCTCGTATTGGCTGGCAACACCGTACCACACACTATCTGGTGTTGTAATGTTGGAATACATCGGGGTGCCCTAAAAAGGTGACCTACAGGATGACCGGGGGAAGAGTCTAAATAACCAGGCAATTTCTAATTAAGCATTCAAATATAGGTCTCCAGAAAAGTGGAGCCAAAATGATTGTTGTTGGCCCTGAAATCCGTGAACTGATGCTTGACGAGGAGTTCAAAAGGAAACTGAAGCCCACTGAATCACACCCTCATTTGAGCAGGTTGTCCAGAATTTTCTTGACAGTCACAGAGCAGTGAATTACACCGAGCTTGTGAAAAACCTGCTGAAAGCGTATCAGCTTATGGGAGCCAGCATGTCACTGAAGATGTCATTTTTTTACATTCTCATCTCGACTTTTTTCCACCAAATCTAAGCGATGTCAGAGAGGAGCATGGGGAAAGATTTCATCAATTTATACAGGTGATGGAAAACTGATAGGCGGCACGGTGGCGCAGTGGGTAGCGCTGCTGCCTTGCAGTTAGAAGACCTGGGCTCGCTTCCCGGGTCCTCCCTGTGTGGAGTTTGCATGTTCTCCCCGTGTCTGCGTGGGTTTCCTCCGAGTACTCCGGTTTCCTCCCACAGTCCAAAGACATGCAGGTTAGGTGTATTGGCAATTCTAAATTGTCCCTAGTGTGTGTTTGGAGTGTGGGTGTGTGTGTGCCCTGCGGTGGGTTGGCGCCCTGCCTGGGGTTTGTTTCCTGCATTGCGTCCTGTGTTGGCTGGGATTGGCTGCAGCAGACCCCCCGGTGACCCTGTAGTTAGGATACAGCGGGTTGGATGATGACTGGATGGATGGATGCAGCTGCATATGTCTGTTCTAGAATTAGTATCACATACAAAAGCAGTCTAAATCCAATCAGAAATGTTTCAATGTCACATGTTTCTTGCTATTCACACTCTAGAGAAGGGGTCCTCAGTCACAGTCGTGGAGGGCCGCAGTGGCTACAGGTTTTCATTCCAGGAAGTCTCCCCAGTTAGAACTCAGCCCTTGCTGATAATGAAACTTGCTATTTAACTCTAGGCCTTGTTAGCGCTTTCATTCGTCAAAGACAAATTTTAGTTACGTTGTTGATCAGAGGTCCTCCATTACAGTTCTGAAGGTCGGCAGTGGCTGCAGCTTTTCACTTCAACCAATTTCTTAATTAGAACCCATTTATTTGCTGCTGAAGTTCTTGTGATTTTAGTTATCTGGGCTGTTACAGTTCAGAAGCCTTAATTGCCTATTTTAGTTTTTAGCAGCTGCATTTAAGTTTAAATTGCTGCTTGTTTAATTAACCAGACATTACTTAATAATGAAATGCAGATAACCAATAAACCAACAGCTCTCCAGCTAACGGGCTTCCTTTTAAACCTGCCCATATGCACCATCAGTTATCTGTGTTAAAAATAAATAAATGACGAGAGTAATTGGAAGGACTGTTAAGTTTAAATCTATTCCCGTCCACAAAACACATGGATAATGTTCTCAGGGAAGGAAACTCTACAGTGCAATTCAAATTTCCCTTGGATAAATGAACGCACTAATAAGTTTCATTATCAGCAAGGATCGTCTTCTAATTAGGAAACAGGCTGGAAGGAAAAACTGCAGCGACTGCGTGACTTAGGAGCAGGGGTGGGCAATGTCGGTCCTGGAGAGCTGCAGTGGCTACAGGTTTTCATTCCAACCCAATCGCTTAATTATAAACCTATCCATGCCAACCTCAGACCTAGGGTTCTTATATCATAGATTTTTTTCTATCCAAGAAAATCGTCCAAACTATTTGAAGCCCACAACTGATAATTTTCAGTCTGTCACATTTTTCTATTACGTGTTTTATTAAATCAAACAGTGCATGATGAACACATACAGATGGAAATGGAAAAAAAAAAAAAGAATGGAGAACTGTTGGCTGCTTTGTCATTTACATCTTATTGCTAAGGAGGAGCCATTAAAACACTGAATACAACTGATTAAGATTGAAATAAGCAGTTACTGGTGGGGAACCTTAACAAGCAATACCACTAAAATGAAACATCAAACTGTCACTTGAGCAGTAAGTGCTTCATCATCAGCAATAATTGACTTCTCATTAAGAAACTGGGTTGGAACAAAAACCTGCAGCCAGTCCGACTCGCCAGGACCGACATTGCCTACCCCTTCTCTAGAGAAACTAAAAAGACTGGATCTGCATTACATAGGAGTGGAAAAAAATGACAGCCAAGTTGGCTTATGAATGAAGCTTTAAAAAGTAAAGATCTGTGCTTAACCTTTCAGCCTAAACAGTATCCGATTGTGTCAGTGATAGTAGAATCTGAATCTTATCAAAGCAGTTCCATAAACCATAAAAATTAAAATTTAACTTAGGCCCTGAAATAAACTCACGTAATATAATCATAAAATATGATTATATCAAAGTACAATAATTACCTTTAAACATTGACCGCTGATCGCTATTTATGGTACCCAGGCTAGCATAGGCAGAGAAAGCAACAACACCTTCTGCTCAATGCACAATGTCAGAGAGAGAGGGACAGACTATACAGTACAGAGTGAACAAGAGGAGCATCAGCAATCAAGTCATAGATGGCACTGAATAACAAAGGATGATATTTGCCAAGTATTAATTTAATGTTGAACATTTAATGTGCGTCTCTTACAGTGCCCAAACAAGTATTCAAAATCTTGGCAGTGTTCACATTTTACTGTTGTACAACTTTGAATCGAAGTGGATTTCATTTGGCATTTATGACACTGATCAACAGAAGACCACTGTTTAATGGCAAAGTGAAAGCACATCTCTGCATGGTGGTCTAAATGATTTACAAACATAAAAACACAACATAATCAACTGCAGAAACATTCACTTCCTTCAAGTCAGTATTTAGTAGATGCACTCTGGTATTATCCCACCAATTCTTCTTTGTAAAACTGCTCAAGCTCTGTCAGATGTCACAGTGACTGTTAGTGAACAGACTTTTCCAAGTCAACCACAAAGTTCTGACCTTTGAGCCAGTTTGAAGTCCATGTTCCTCGAGTAGGTTTTCATTAAGGCTATCTCTGTAGTTTGGTTCATTCAGTGTTCCCTCAATCCTAACTAGTCCTCTAGTCCCAGATGTTGAAATACAACCCCACAGCATGACGCTGCCAACACCATGAATGGTTTCCATCAGATGTGACATATAGAACTGAGGCCAAACAGCTTAATCTTGGTTTTATCAAGCCATGTTTCTCATGGTCCAAGACTCCATTAGGCAATTTATTTTTGCAAAGTGGGCCTTCTAGTGTCATCTGTCCACTCTTCCATAGAGCACAGATTAGTGGAGTGTTACAGTGGTGGATGGTATAAAGTTTTCTTTTCCCATCACCACGCAGGACCTTGTATAGAAAGATGTGTTCCTTCTCTAATCAGTCTAATCGATTAAATTGACCACAGTTAGACTCCAAAGATAAAGCTAGAAACATCTCAATGATGATCAATAGAATGGGATACACTGAGCCACATTACAATGGGTATAATTTCTTGTGTCATTGTAACATTTCAGTTTTTTTTATTTGTAAGAAACTTGCGGTAGCACAGTGGTGCAGTGGTAGCACTGCTGCCTCGTAGTTAGGAGACCTGGGTTCGTTTCCCAGGTCCTCCCTGTGTGGAGTTTGCACGTTCTCCCCGTGTCTGCGTGGGTTTCCTCCGGGTACTCCGGTCTCCTCCCACAGTCCAAAGACATGCAGGTTAGGTGAATTGGCGATTCTAATTTGTCCCTAGTGTGTGCGTGCGTGTGCCCTGCGGTGGGCTGGCGCCCTGCCCAGGGTTTCTTTTCTGCCTTGCGCCCTGTGTTGGCTGGGATTGGCTCCAGCAGACCCCCATGGATATAGCAGGTTGGAGGATGGATGGATAGATGGAAGAAACTTGCAAAAGAAATTCCTAAAAACCTGTTTTTGCTTTGTTATTCTAGGGCATTGAGTGTTGGTTTGTGTGTGTGGGGGAGTAAATTTATTCTTAAATATTCTTAACATGCCAAAAACCAGAAAGAAAGCAAATGGATGTGGCAAATCAAAATACAACCTGGATATTTTAGGAGTTGTCATAGACAATGCTGGTCAACACACCCAGTGTGTTCAAGTTACATTGCCATGTCTCCTTCCCTTCCATTCCAGAGTACATATTTTTGAATTAGAATTGAGAGCGATGGTGTGCATTGTGTTATACTGCTTTGTCTTTTCCTAGTTACGAACTAATATTTTTCTGATTAAAAAAACTTTGATTTTTGCTTAGCATTTTAGACATTTTTTTTTTAAACATTTTATTGATTTTATTAAATGCAAATAACATTCTATATGCACTGTAAAAAATGTCAGTAAATTTAACAGTAAAAATACAGTAAATGGTGAAAGTAAAATAACTTTTCTGGAAAAAAAAGGAAAGTTGCCTTATGTTCTACTGAAAATTACCTCTATATCTTAAACAATACATTTCATTATTTTTCACAGCCAAGTCCTGTAAAATCGATATTTTTCTACTTTCAAAATATGCAACATACCATTTACTGATACATTACACTTACAATGAAAAAATCTGCTAATTTTACAGTGTAAAACTGTTAAATAACGAAGGTAAATAACTGTATAGGAGACCTGGGTTTGCTTCCCGGGTCCTCCCTGTGTGGAGTTTGCATGTTCTCCTCGTGTCTGCATGGGTTTCCTCCGGGTACTCCGGTTTCCTCCCACAGTCCAAATACATGCACGTTAGGTGCATTGGCGATCCTAAATTGTCCCTAGTGTGTGCGTGGTGTGTGGGTGTGTGCCCTGCGGTGGGTTGACGCCCTGCCCGGGGTTTGATTCCTGCCTTGCACCCTGTGTTGCCTGGGATTGGATCCAGCAAACCCCGTGACCCTGTAGTTAGGATTTAGCAGGTTGGATAATGGATGGATGGATAAACAACTGTAAAATGTAAAGCAGGAAGGTGCTGTTTCAGTAACAGTAAAGTTACGATATCTGCATAAGGACACGCCCCCTTTTACCATATTGTTCTTGGTGAATCGCACACCTCTGAACAGGAAGGAAAAAAACTTAAAGTTAGCTGACTTATTTTTTCCTTGCGTGCTGAAGGTTTTTTAAGGTTACGGAAGCTGATTTATGGTGGGTTGTATTCAATAAGCTGGCACACCTGTAGGACACCATACACCGCAAAAGCAAATTTCTCCACCAGACAACGTGCTGTAACTTCCTTAATCACTGAGTTTTTTTCAATGCGCATCATTAAATGATACATGTTTGCTATTGGTTGTTGTTACTTTATTGATGCAAACTGGGGTTTGATCCTGAAAATACTTTCTAATGGTTTATTGATTGGCAAGTTTATTATAGTGCATGGATTTCTGGTTATGGTTAAACATTCCCTTCTGTTGGAATGAGTCATAAAGAAAAAGCAATTATTTACTACAAAGTTATACCGTAGACCTAAAAATACAGTCATCTTATTTATTACAGTAAAATTCTGGCAACCCAGCTGCCAGTTTTTTATTGTAAAAATAACATTTTTATAAAACTAAAAATACCGTCACTTTCTTTTTTGATGGTAAACTTCTGGCAACCCAGCTTCCAGCACTTTACCGTAATTTTTTTTTTTTTTCAGTGTGCAAGCTAGCTAAATTCTACAAAACTAAGTTTGTTGGGTGAATTTAAATGATTTTAGCGTAACGTCTGGATACTCTCTGAAGGCACGGTGCGTGACTTTTAAAGACTGCTGGGCCACAGCAAAGTAACAAGCACTTAAGAAATCAGTCATTTCTTAAAAAGACATTTGAGGATTTTTCCTTTCACCAATACACAACGTCCTGGGTAGGACGTTAATCTGCATCCAGCCCTATAAGTAGGCCCTCCAACCTGCAGGGAAAACTTGGGAGGTTGGTGGCAGGATTGGCACTCCAGCCACCACAAATAACTCCATCTGAACTAGTGTGGTGCTGAGGTGTCCCCCGTTGCAAGAGTGCACTCGGGTCCTAATCTGGGATCCTGAGTTGGTTTGTCATGTGGTGGGTGCGGCAATGTGCTGTATCAGCGCGTGCTCCTAACCTACACATTAAGGAAGCTTTGTGTGTCTTTTAACTACTGGGCAACACAAAGATGGGAAGTCCAGAGTGCACTGAATTTGACAAGACTCTTTATACCTAAAGGCTGTGTGCATGTAAATGCATGTAGGTATGGTAGAACGTTCAGGTAAGTTGAGGATAAAGGAGGAAAATAGAAAAGCAACAACCTTAAAACAAATTCCAAGCGTTTATGTTAAGTTTTTGTACCATAACATCCACATCTGAGCAGAACAGCTTTGTAAGTGCTTGCTACAGTCTACTGTTACTACTGCTCAAATTTTACAATATTTTGGGTTATTAAAAAATGTTAAGAGTAGATCAGCACTGGATAATGCACTACAATTCATGCTATGTCACAAAACATGCTATAATCAATTTTATATAAATTATACAACAAGCATTAGTTTTCTGTTATTGGCATGCATTAAAAATATTACTACAACCGCTAACAGGGTGAATGTAATCACATGGTATATGATAGGGTGATAACAAAAATGACAAGGCACAGAGGTTAAGAAACACACAAGATAACAGTGGATACAAGCGAGAGGGGAGGTGATGTTTTATGGTACATGACAGAAGATGACGTATGTAGGACAGTACCTTGCATTTGCTGCATCAGCAGAGCTCCCTGTAGCATTGGATTAGCAGTAAGTAGAGCTGCCCGGCTGGCAGGACACAGGTTCAGCAAACGAGAGGGTGGGGGTGCAGGTTGTGGCTGTAGACCTCTTTGACAAACAAAGAAAAGTTTGGGAAAAACAGAATCATTCAGTGGTTTTCTTTAGCAGGGGAAGTAAAATAATGGGTTGTGCTGCTAACTTGTTCAAGCTGTGACGGGTGGTCCTTACCTGGAGGACAACAATTATACTTTAATGTACAAAAGCCAACCACTGCTAACTTTTAGGCACTTCAATATAAATGAAAAGACTTTTCAAAACAGTCCTACACCAAAGTTTAGACAGATCACATATATACCTCTATAAACAGATAAGAGATGATTCTTTTCTTCTTCTCTGTGTTACATAAATCATTTTTTTTTGGTTTAAATGTCATCATGCAAGTTAGCCAAGCAAAGAAATCAATTGAAAATTTCCATCACATAAATTCAAATTCTACCGTACAGTGTCAAGAAAAAGTATGTGAACCCTTTGGAATTACCTGGTTTAACGCACTACTTGGTCTGATCTGATCTTCATCTAAGTCACAAGTATAGACAAAAACAGCATGCTTAAGAGAATCAGACGAAAAAACAATTATATTTCTTTCATACCTTTATTGAACATATACAAACATTCACAATACACTGTGGAAAAAGCAAGTGGACCCTTGAAATTAATAACTGGTGTGGGATAAAGCACTATATCCCGACACAGACTGACACTGGAGGCACGTGAAAAGGATGACAAAAAGATTTCATTTTCTTCCCCGTGTTCCACTGGCCCAACACAGTCCCCAGAAACACACACTAAAGAAAAACACCACAAGATCGCTCTTCCTTCTCCTCCACTCCTCCCAGGCAGCTTTGTCATTCCTCCTCCTCCTCCCGACTCTGGTGCCCGGAGTAGTGGCCGCAGGCTCCTTTTATAGCCCACCCGGGTGTGTCTGCATTCTAACCCACACAGGCTCGTTAAGCCGTGCAGCTCCTCCTGGTGGTGGCCACAGAGCCCAACAGGTCTGAGCCCTGAAGTCCCGCGCCTGTGGCCCCGATGTAAACCAGTAGGGCTGCCACCATGCGTTCCGGGGGGCATAGTGTGCATCCCATGGTTGCTCCCCCAGTCCCAGTGTCAAAGGCGGGATCCGCCACACTGATCAAACCTTTTCTGGCAGCAATAACCTCTAAAAACACAGTTCCGGTATCTGCAGATCAGACCTGCACAACGTTCAGAAGACAGGCTAACCCAAGGGAGCCATTCTCTACACACCCACTGCAGTACCAATATAAGGCACTACATAAAACAAATTTTAAATAGAAAGGAAATAGAAAAGGCCGATAGAGGAAGTTTTAGTCCCATTGGAGCCCACTGCCTGTCAAAAGAGTGAAGGCGCTGATGGTCTGAAGCTGGAGACTCAAACTTGTGTCCTAGGATTTTTTTTATACAAAATAATTTCAGCTCTCATTTTGCTACATTTATGAGAGCAGAACTGAACAAGCTTAGTACTTCAACTATCATTCTGTTTTCCATCCATGCATTATCCAACCCGCTATATCCAAACTACAGGGTCACGGGGGTCTGCTGGAGCCAATCCCAGCCAACACAGGGCGCAAGGCAGGAAACAAACCCTGGGCAGGGCACCAGTCCACCGCAGGGAGCACACACACTAGGGACCAATTTAGAATCGCCAATGCATCTAACCTGCATGTCTTTGGACTGTGGGAGGAAACCCACGCAGACACGGGGAGAACATGCAAACTCCACACAGGGAGGACCCGGGAAGCGAACTCAGGTCTTCTAACTGCAAGGCAGCAGCGCTACCCACTGTGCCACCGTGCAGCCCCATCATTCTGCTTTATCAAGTTCCCTTTATCAAGTTATTGTGTCCATTTGTCTGTTGCCTCCATTACCTATAGAATTCTTAACAGTAGTGCTAATGTTTGCAATTTGCCGTCTGTTGGAATGGAAAATCCAATGTATTTGATCGCCAGAACTCTGAGCCTGCATTCAGTGAAGAGCGCTATGCAGAAATACACCGAAATTAATCAAATTACTACATGGATTACAAAATATATTCTAACATTAAAGGAATAATCCACCCAAAAAGTATATATTTTTTTTAATAGGTTACTTGCTCCTGGTACTTTGTACTGGTGGACGAGAAAAAAAATATTGTTATGTTTTCGTGCGGAATAGTGAGAAAAAATACTTTATGACATAATAAAAGCTAACAGTGACCAATGGAATAATTGAGTTTTTTTCTCTCCATTCTGCATGAAAACATAACAGTAAAAATATTTCTCTGCCAGTACTACAAAGTACATGGGTTAAGCAATATATGAGGTGAGACACAAAAATAACTGGACTGGGCTTGGGGCTTTCCTGGAAAACCGTCGGTCGGACGTGAATCCTACAACTATATCCTTTCCAAACCGCTGACCAGCTAGGTATATCCTGTGAATCGCCCAGTCAGTATTTGCACAACAATCGCTAAACACATTGCTGTTATAATGTCAGGTGAGAAAAAAAATAAAAATAATCGAACAGCGAATCAATGTCAAATTTCTTTTTCCGTAAAGCAGTTTTTGATTGACAAAAACATTCCTGTCCTCGATCATCCTCCCTATTCACCCGTTTTAGCTCACTGTGACTTTTACTCGTTCCTGAAAGTCAAAAGTGACCTGAAGGGAACACATTTTTCTTCAATGGATGGAAGTGAAGACAAAAAACAGCAAGCCTGTTGAAGAGCCTCAAGCAAGACTTCCAGCAATGTTTCAATCAGTGGAAGATACGTATGGAGCGGTGTAGAGATCGGGAGTGGGAGTATAGAGAAGGTGACAATAAATAAATAAATATATATATATATATATATTTTTTAACCAATTAGGTTATTTTTGTGTCTCGCCTCGTATCATTTTTGGGTGGAGTATTCCTTTTGACTGTAAATATGTCAAGAAAAGAGTACCTTCCAAACAGAGAGAAAATGGCTTGTATTATGAAAAATTCTGTAACTTGCTGCAAAAATGTGGAATACATCTCCATCTGTCTTCAGTTATACATGAATAGGAAGTGTCACGTGTGCTTTCTTGGGAGACAGTTTACGTATGGGCTCTGATGCTTTTCTGCTGAACCCATGGTTGATGGCTGTTCTTGTGTGCCTTCTCTCTTTCTCCCTCTGTAGAACATATGAGTGACAGCCTTTCCAGCACTGACATCACTTCCGTTTTCTGCCCACCTGGACACGCCACTTCTGGCCTGATATCCAAACAACCTAACCCGATTCCCTTCCCCTAACCATCTCACATCATTGCTGGCAGTTCTTGCTTGGACTCACTTCTAAAAAACATATACTTTACATTTGTGAAAATACCATTTAATTTTTGCTCACTCTACATTATACGGGTCACAGACATGCCCCAAACCTTCCTCTGCGTAGATTCTCTTCTTTTTACAGTAGATAAGTGAACCCTTATTTCTTCTCAAGGGGGAAACTGATGCTCTGTGCAAGAGAGAAAAGAGCCGACTATACTTCCTTAGAAGGCTGGCGTCCTTCAACATCTATATATATAATTCACTAAGGCAAGACGACCATGGAAAGCGTGGATTCACTAAGCCGCCGACAAGTTAGACACCTATGGCGCACGCAGGAAGGAGCCACGCCCACCAACTCCAAGACCATTGGATACGACAACTCGCAGAGCCACGGCCACCAACTCAGACGCGACGACACAGAAAAAATGGCGTCATTTATATTCGTCTGTCGTAGAGGCAACATGCAGCTCCGAGCCATGTTGACTGTTCATAGACGCGTGTTTCTCGCGGAGGTGAATCGCCATATGCAGCGTGTAAAACGGTTTGCGAGGGGTATCCCATGGGATCCTTAAAACATTCCTTTACAACTGGTTAAAACACAATAAAGTAAGCAGCCTTTAAAAAACGAGTTTTCGGTTACGATGCATGACCGCGTGCACCCTGGCAAACTGTTTTACACGCTACATACAGCAATTTGCATCTGTGACAAACATGCGTCTTCTTAGATGCTCCTGCACTTTGTACACACCCCCCTCCCACCTCGCTACTACCGTGGTTGGGTGTCTTGGTGGATTATATATAGAAAGGCAGCCAAAACCGCACAGAGCAATGAAAAGTCTACGTGAGTCACAGGTGCATCTGGACTGTGCAAAGACAACAACGACTCGAGTGACAAGTTGGAGGTGGGCACATGAGCAAGCAGTGCATACTGAACGAGAAATCAGCAGACTTGCATGACGGAGGGAGCGGAGTGGATGTCCTTTTCCTCTCCTCCCGTTCCACCCTCCGCGCCACACGGACGATTGTGTGTTGGTTCGTTCCGTGCATTGGTTAAAACCCAATGAAGGAAGCAGTCTTTAAAAACCAATAAGCCCTGTGCCTCTGTTTCATTACCGTCTCACCTGCGTCACCAATGCAGGCCCTGCAACAGGGCAGCCAACCGGGTAACCAAAGTCTTTGGGTTCAGGGAGGAGTATGGTTACAAAGCTGAAACTTAAAGGAATTGACGGAAGGGCACCACCAGGTGTGAAGCCTTTCGCTTCATTTGACTCAACACAGGAAACCTCACCAGGCCCGGACACGGAGAGGATTGATAGATCGATAGCTCTTTCTCGATTCTGTGGGTGGTGGTGCATGGCAGTTCTTAGTTGGAGGAGCGGTTTGGCTAGTTATTTCCGAAAACGAACGAGACTCCCACCTGCCAAATAGTTACACGACCCAACAGCGGTCGGCGTCCAAATTCTTAGACGGACAAGTGCCTTTCAGCCACGTGAGATTGAGCATTAACAGGTCTGTGATGCACTTGTATGTCCGGTACTGCACGCGCGCTACACTGAATGGATCAACGTGTGTCAACCCGGCGTGGGTAAGCCGTTGAACCCCATTCGTGATGGAGGACGTGGCTTGCAATTGTTCCCCACGAACGAGAAATTCCCAGTACGTGCGGGTCATACGCTCGCACTGATTACGTCCCTACCCTTTGTAAACCCTCATGGTCGGGTGACTTGGTGGATTATATATAAAAAAGCAGCTGGAACCGCAAAGAACAATGAAAAATCAAAGTGGAAACCGACTGAGGCGGTGTTTGGAAAATTAACAGTCAACGTGACTCACAGGTGCGTGTGGACTGTACACAGACGAAAGCGACTCAGGTAGGGAGTTGGGGGCGGGCACATAAGCGGGCAGTGCGTACCGAATGAGCGCCGTTCAACCCCGTCCTTCACTTTGGAAGGAGAACGTGCGACGGCGCTCCTCCGGTTTTCAGTCACGGACAATTGTATGTTGGCTCGTAGTGTGCATTGTTGTAATGCTACTTTTCTTGGTGGTTTATTAAATTACGGATTTTTCAAATGTTTATTTTTTCCTCTGTGCTTAAAAATCATTTAAAAAGCGGCCTGATTATGCGGCGTATGCTACGCCGCGGGTTGGCTAGTCTGCAATAAGATGCTGCAGATGTTCTATCAGAAAATTGCGGCGAGAGCCCTCTTCTACATGGTGGTGTACTGGTGAGGCAGCATAAAGAAGAGGGACGCCTCACGCTTGGACAAACTGGTGAGGAAGGCAGGCTGTATTGTAGGCACGGAGCTGGACAGTTTGACATCTGTGGCAGAGCGATGGGCGCTGAGCAGACTCCTGTCAATCATGGAGAATCCACTGAATTCACTAAACAGGATCATCTCCAGACAGAGGAGCAGCTTCAGCGACAGACTGCTGTCACCGACCTGCTCCACTAACAGACTGAGGAGACCCCACACTATGCGACTCTTCAATTCCACCCAGGGGGGTAAACTTAACATTATACAAAGTTATTGACCGTTATACCTGTATTTTTATCACTCTTTAATTTAATATTTTTTTTTTATCATCAGTATGCTGCTGCTGTAATACGTGAATTTCCCCTTGTGATTAATAAAGTATCTATCAATCTAGATTTTTACAGAAGCCCAATAAATATTATAACAAACAAATACACACAAGGATTATATATAGCACCAACATGACTTTTCTGACAATGCCTTAAAATATCTGATCCACTTTTGGCCACCCATTATCTATGTACATCAGACTCTGTTAATTTTATTCAAACTTTTGAAGCTTTTTGTTTCTGCACAAAGATGTTTAAAAAGAAAGGTAGCCCTGATAACACATTTCTTTATTTTGAACAATGCTGCGGGACAGGTGGCATTTAAATGCTCCTCCTAGAATGAAATCAATAAAGCAACCACTTCACAACATAGCTTAGCTTGAGGCATTGATACAAATGCTAGAGTAATTTTAATCAATCACTTTGTCTGGTAGCAGAATTGAAAATGTCATCTCAAATGGAAGCACATGACATTCATATGTACTTGTTGTGGTTATCAAATTCTCTATTTAAATATTTTATTTGACAAGAATATAAAGCACTGGAAATCCACTATTTAGACAACAGTTACCTATCAATGCTAATTCATAAACATTAAAGGATAATACATCCATGTATGATACTTACTTCAGATACGTTTGTAGTGGTGTGTGAGAGAAAATGTAACGTCTATATATGAGATAAAACACTTTACAACAGTCTTGGAGACCCATTGTGGCTGCAGGTTTTTGTTCTTATCAGATTCACAATCGGTGATAATAATCGATAACAACTGATCTCATTTAATTAGCTGATCTTTTTTACTCTTCTCTTATTCTGCATTCAGAAAAACACAATATGGTTTTTAGATTTATGAGCCACTTAGAAAATATTTCCATTTTTTTTTCTAAAGCTATAAATGCTTAACTCTCTCTTGTTTTCCTATTATTTTCTCCTTTTCCTGTGTAGCTTGCTCCCTTCATGTAACCCTAATAGTGACAACAGCAGGCACCCGGGATGATGAAAGCAGCATCAAGACACACTAATTAGTAAATAATTAACTAAATAACCAGAACACATGGAAAAACAGAATGAAAATTAGGTTGAAAATGCTGTTAACGACATAAAAAAAAAAAAAGTACCGCTTATTACATTTTCATAAAAATCTACCAAACTTAGTTTGTAATTTCTACATTGACTCAAAAACACCGAAACTGGGAAATAAGGACTCACTTAATTAGGTTAAGAGTCCAATGAAAAACGGAAGTTGGTGGGAACAAAAACCTGCAGCCACATTGGGTCCCCAGGGCCGAGTTTGGGAACCACTGCTTTATGACATAAAAGGAGCCAAAGGTGACCAATGAAATTGTTTGCTGTTGTATGGCATCATTACGTTTTTTTTTTCTCTTCATTCTGCACGAAAACGTGACATTAAAAATATTCCTCAGTCACCACTACAAAGTGCATGGGATAAGTCTCTCTATTATAAACAAAAAATCTTGGGATGAGACGAGACTTTTTTCCTGCGACGAGACGTAATCTTTTGATGAGAGACAGAGAGACACTTTCACGCCCTGCAAGACGGTCAAGTCACGTTATACTTACAACCTTTGGAAGCAAGTCCTGTGAGATGGCCCCCCTACTTACAACTATTTTCAAACAAGACCACGGTCATCTAACCGCTCAGTTATTGGAATGCTTTTGGCAGACACACTTTCTGTGCTCTCAGCTCTAAAAAATTTTATATGTTCTAGATGACACGTCAATGACTAAGCGAAGAAAAAAAAAAAAAGAGCTGCACGTCAAAAAGAGACCCAAACACGTTGGAGAGAAAAGAAAGCAAAAATGAAAGCAAAAAAGAACAAAAATAATCTATGTGCAAATTCTGAAAATAAGGAAAGTAATAATCAGCCCCTAATCGCCCGGAGCTGGAAAAAGACAAAGTAGAACGTCATAAAGTATTCAAACACGTTGGTGTGATACACATGCAGAGCAGGTTAGAGATAATGGAAGTAGAAAAAATCGAAAGTCTCAAAAAAATGATACTAAAAAAAATGCCTTCGCACAAACAAACGGAAAATATTACACGGTGAAATAATGGAACAGCGAAAAGAGATCGAATAGTGTTTGTGGATGTCTGGGGAAGAAGAAAGACAAAGCAGTGAGACAAATGGACAGCTGCTGTACAGGCTTCTAAACGTTCGAAGCACCGCATGAGATGCAGAGCAAGCCAGCAGCCGATCAAGCAAAGAAAAGGTTAAATAAATAAAATAAATAAATAAAATGTATTGTTTCCCATTGTATCACCATTTAAGAGGGATTTCGGAGCAATGACTGCATTTTCTTGGGGTGTATTCAGCACCCCTTTTCACAACGGCGTGTAGCGTGCGCTTGGTGGGGTGGGGGTTTGGCGGGGAAGGTGTTGGCTGGCGAAGCAAGCAGGGGGCAAACCCCCCTAGCAATATATTTAAAAAAAAAATATATATGCCCTAACCCTAATTTTGGGTGGAGTATAATGTGTATCTGCATCCAGCCCTGAAAGCAGGTTCTCCAACTTGCAGGGAAAACCTGGGAATTCATGGCAGGATAGGCACTCTAGCCACTGTAAAAAACCTCACACTCTTCGGTGTGGTGCGGAGCTATCACACGTTGTACAGCTGCACTCAGATCATAATCTGGGTGGTTCATCGTGTGGTGGGTATGGCAACGCGCTGTAATCAGAGCATGCTCCAAACCCCCCTCCTCCTCCGTACTGCTAACTCTAAAAATGACAAACAGTGAGTAATGTCCAAATAGAGAATAGCTGGCTTACACTATGACAGAATTTATTTTGCTAACTTAGCATTTACCAAAATACATCGCCATCAAGTACAGTTAGGTAGGAAGTGTGTTTGTGCATTCTTTTTTCTATTTTTACATTTTTTAATACATAAAGACCACCTATATGTACCGTATAGACTCACGTATAAGTTGGGTCTTGAAACCTGAAAAATCTATCATAAAATCAGTCCCCGACTTATATGCCGTTCAAAAATACACTTAATTTTTTTTCCTCATCTTCTTGCCTCCTACAATCTCAGTTTCTCAGACACATCGAATTTTGTTGCAGCAGCGCAGTTACCAATTTCTTTTGCCACTTCAACGACTTTTAATTCAAAGCCAGCTTCATATTTTCTTCTGATTGAACGCTCCATCGCAGATAAGGGATGCTCTTACGATACAAAAAAAACACAAAATAGTGCAAACGTCGCTTTGGAATAGTTCGGGTATCATCACCGTGTGGTCACATAGACACGGTACATCGAAAAAAAAAGCAGTGTGCTCTGTGGTTACTCTCTCAGGTGGGCATTAACATATCATAATCTCTTGAGATCAATTGCGCCCGTTTTCTGCATTCGACTTATACGACCAACGTTATAAAATAACAGGAATTATACGGTAAAATCAAGCCCTGACTTATCCGCAGGAGAACTTAAACGTGACTATATACAGTATATCCACTTAGCAATGGCCATATTTAACTGGATTAATAGGAGTGTTTGTGTATGAATGAGCGTGTCCCTGCCCTGGGTTGGTTACTGTATTGTGCATGCTGAGATAGGCTCCAGCCTCTTAAAATGCTGAATTGAGTAAGTGGGTTTGGACATAAAAGGAATGAATATCTGCAGTAAACACTAAGGAGATTTCTTTTGATTGGCCAAAAATCTGACACGAATACAAAACAATATTAAAAAGTACACATATAAATATATAAATATAACAGAAAGAAACACTTGATTACTGGTGTGTTTCCAATACTAGAAACAGAACAAGAAATCCAAAAGTATGATGGTGATCACTAGTGCGTGGAGTTGGATACTTTAGTAACTGATCTGTGTAATACAATTAATAGAAAACAGAAAATTTCCTATTAATATATGGGTTCTTAGATTTGACTTTTAAACCCTATAGCAAGCCACCATTTATGCATCAAAGGGATATGATGACACTAAGGAGAGGCAAGCCCCACAACTAGTTAAGTGAAAACAAGAATTAAAATAATTTTGACCATGAAATGGGAACAAGAAATAAAGATGAAATGACAAAGATGACAATGAGCAAATCGATGTGTAGAATTTTACTGACAGACAGGCAGAAAGAAAGGATTGCTGTGACATAATACAGTATAACAAACCGGTTTAATTCAATTTAGGGCTTTAGGCAGAAATCAAGGGACTTCTAACATACACATCTACAACAAAACAGGGCCAGTCTGGTATTGTAAATTGACCTGGCACTTGTGTATCAGAGGAAAATACATGCAGACATTGGGAGAAAGTGTGAGCTTCACAAGGAAAATCAGAAGCATGAGATTCCAACCCAGGATGCTGAATCTGTGAGGTGGCAATGCTGTACAGTAAACCGATGTAGATGAAATAATACTGTATAGCAAGGGGAAAACAAAAAGTTGAGACCTTGTTCAGAAAACTGGACTGCAATGGAAAGGCAGGCAAGTTAAAGATGAAATGAATACCCAAAGTTTCTAAAGACAAACATCAGGAGTGGTCTCCCCTTGACTTCCTCGTATACTCAGAAATGGGGATAAATATTTGAGGAGTACACCACAAGACAATTGATTATATTTTTATATTATGTACATTAAAGAACCACGGACAACAAATCAAATCAAATGAATAATATATTGAACAATTATTATAAAAAGTAAAGTTGAATAAGTCAGACTCTGCAGCTGCATAAATAAAAAAAAATACCACTTCCAGTTAGCGGAAATAGATCAAAAGTTGATAGAAATCTATGTTTTATACCCGATACTTGTATGCAAAATTTGGTTGACCTAACTGAAAGCGTACTCAAGTTATTGTGTTTACATATATACACCAGAGACAGACGCGCCATTTTTGGAATTATGTCTGTATTTTCGGACTTCTAAAGCGTTGAGATTCATTAAAATCTTGAAATCAAACTTTTGCACAATTACAACACTTCCCCTATGAGAAAATAAATCTGACTCAAGGAGGTCTAAAACACTGAGATTCATCAAAATCGAATTTTTGGATGATTCCAATACTTTCCCTATACAGGGGGTCCTCGGGTTACAAAGTCTCGAGTCTACAACGCTCACTCCCATAAAAACTTTAAAAAATTGAGACACGCCATTAGCGTTGTACTTACACACTATGTGGGCGAACTAGTTTGGTTGCACGTAGCAGAAGAATACGCAGTAACGCGGCGTATGAGTTAGGGAGTCGGCAAACTAGTTTGGTTGCGCGAGGAAAAAGTGTTCTGTTTGTGTTGCTTTGTTTGTCGACTTTTTGGCCCTTATCATGGCTCCAAAATGAAAGTCAGAGTCTTCAGATGGTACTGCTTCGAAGAACAACAACATTTATTTATATAGCACATTTTCATACAAATAATGTAGCTCAATGTGCTTTATATGATGAAGAAAGAGAAAAAAGACAAAGTAAGAATTAAAATCAGAGAACACTAATTAACATAGAATAAAAGTAAGGTCTGATGAAGAGGAAAGACATCACGACGGAAGTGAAATTAGACATTGTGAAGAGATCAGAAGGAATAAAGGCAAGGATTTTTTTTTTACCACTTATTTTTTTGTCATTTTTTTCTGTTACTACAGTACAGTATATTGAGGTCCTTTTCCTTTTTCTGTGGCTTAGTTGCGTTTTTATGTTCTAGATTATGATTTTGCAAATGTGTTAGGATAGGTAAGTGACTTAGGCTAGGGTGTATTTCGACTTACACAAAATTCAGGTTACATCACTGTTGTAGGAACGGAACTGGGTCGTAACTCGAGGACCCCCTGTACGTGGTATTTTCAGACTTGGGGAGGTCTAAAATGTCAAGATTCACGATAATCTCGAATTTTTGAATGATTCCAATACTTTCCCTATACAGTAGAACCTTGGGTCACGACTGTAATTCGTTCCAAAACTCTGGTCGCAACCCGAAGTAATTTCCCCCATAGGAGTGTATGTAAATACAATTAATCCGTTCCGGACCGTACAAGCTGTATGTAAATATATTTTTTAAAGATTTTTAAGCACAAAAATAGTTAATTATACCATAGAATTCACAGTGTAATAGTAAACTAAATGTAAAAACATTGAATAACACTGAGAAAACCTTGAACAGAGAAAACTAACCTTGCAGTCTCTTTAAAAACAAGCCCAGTACACAGGGAGAGACTGAACACGTGCATTGTTCAGGCTTGTTCGTCACCTGAGTGTGCGGTCGTGAACAGATGCAAGAGTTTGGCAAACTTTTTGCCCAAACCCAATTTGTACGTCATCCGAGAAGTTTGTGACCGAGATTCCACTGTACTTGGTATTTTCGAACCTGGGGAAGGTTTAAAACGTCAAGATTCACCAAAATCTCGAAATTTATTTTTTGGATGATTCCAATACTCTCCCTATAATTTCTATACAAGAAAGTAAAAAGGGGAAATATAGGGGCCAAGGTTTTGAGTTGGGGGACTGGCCAGTCTGGGTAAATCCAGCTAATAACACATGCCACCTTTAAGAAAGTAGTACGGTCTTAACTACTGTCATCTGGGACTGTGTGCTGCTCCCTAACAGACAAGGCCTATTCTGACCTCCTGCTAACATTTTCTAACCACACTCAAGTCTCTTAATAATCATTTTAAAAAATGTAAAGTGCCGTGCAAAAGTATCCAATCCAGTTGAAAAACTGGGGCATACTTACATACCAAAAAGAATTAAGGCTGTTATTGCAGGAAAAGGGTTCTTCAACAAAGTATGAATGTGTAGGGCTTGAATACTTATGCAAACATGAACTTTGGAGGTTTTCTTCTTCCGTTAAAAATCTACAGAAAATGGCTTATTTGGACTTTAGAAACATATTGTTACAGCACAAGAGTTCACAATATAAATACTAAATGGATAAATCTGTGCAGAAATCTTTTGTCATGCAGAAAATTAGCATGCCACTGTAGGTATACCATACATTTTATGTAATGAATGTGGCTCAAACTGCAATTTACTTTTAATATATAATTATAATGACAAAAACATAACAGGAAATGAGCCACAGAAAGTACACAGGAAGATACTTCAAAAATAATCAAGTATAAAGAAGCTCTTAAGTCATTAGAGCCATTACCGATTTATCCTATAAATGTTGTCAGAATCATTAATTTACTATTTTACACCAGTTATGACCAGACCAGCAAGTGAGGAGAAGACGGCAAAATTTCTAGGAATGCAGAGTAAACAGCCTCACAGCCTTCTTGCATTGAGGGGGAATTAGGGGTGGGCAATCTTTTAAAAAAAAAATCACATCACGATCCTTTTAACACAAAAATCACGATTTGAATTGTGATCTGTCTTTTCAATGTGGCTTAAAAGAATAAACTGGGCTCAAAATCAGTAAGACCAAAGTTACACGTTATTTTAAATATCAAACAAAGTTGAATTCAATTGTGAATAGACTACATCCGAAAATAATTTTGAAATTCTGATACTTTCAAACATGAACGTTCTTTAAAAAATTGTAATCACCACTTGTCGTCGTTGCAAAAAACTTGCCGTTCTTTAATTGCTTCACTACAGAAGACCCCCCGTGAACTCACGGTTCAGAGTTCGCGGCCTCAGTCATTCACGGGTTTTTTCTTAGAACCTATCTAATAATTGTTAGCGGAAAACGCAAATATCCTCCTCAATTTTTGTCTTTTTTCGTGGCAATACTAACAGAGAGAGAACAGGAAGCAACTGTAGAGGAAAACACGGCTTGGGATGTTGAAAGTAGCCAATAGAATTTGAAACTGCAACTCCCAGCAGTGGCTCTGATTAGTCTTCTGCTGAGGGTGCTGGGGCTGTTGTAGGTATGCTGTGTTGTACATGCTGAGCTGCACTGGTGTAGCATTTGGTACTGAGGCCAAATAGTTCAATTTTGGTCTCACCTGACCAGAAGACCTTTTTTCACTTGGCATCAGAATCTTCAAGGTGCATTCTGGCAAAGCTCAAACGAGCTTGCGACCCTCCGAACAAGCCATAATTGTGGAGCACTTGTGAAATTGTTGTCACATGCACACAATGACCACTCATTGCTGTAAAATGCTGTAACTCCTTCAAAGTGGCCGTTGGCCTCTTAATAGCCTCTCTTACCAGTTTCCTCCTTGCTCTTCCATCCAGTTTGGAGGGACGGCAGGATCCAGGTAGGGTCCTAGTAGTACCAAACACTTGCCACTTCTTTATTGTGAGCTTTGCTGTTCTCCTTGGAATTGATAAACCCTTTGAGATTTTTTGTCTCCATCTCCTTCCTTATGTCTGTCCACAACTCTATCCCTGAGATCTTTTGAAAATGGCCTGCCACCCATAGTCAGTTGTACTACCAAGCAAGGGAATGAATGCTCCAGGAACAGATTCACTAATCACACTCATTACAATTGATCACAGGTGGGAGGAAGCCAGTAACCATGGTCTGCAATGGGAATGGTGGGCACTTACACCTGACTGAGTTTAGGAGGCGGGGTGATACTTTATTCATCTCGGTACTTCTTGGTTTTCTTTTTTCTGAACTCACAGATCACCTTCAAAGACCTGCAAGAACATCTTGCTGAAGATGGTGTATCTGTACATCGTTCCACAATTCACCGCAATTTGCACAAAGAACATCTGTATGGCAGGGTGATGAGAAAGAAGCCCTTTCTGCACTCACGCCACAAACAGAGTCGCTTGTTGTATCAAATGCTCATTTAGACAAGCCAGATTCATTTTGGAACAAAATGCTTTGGACTGATGAGACAAAAATTGAGCTATTTGGTCAGAACAAAAAGCGCTTTGCATTGCGGAAGAACACCGCATTCCAAGAAAAACACCTGCTACCTGCTGTCAAATTTGGTGGAGGTTCCATCATGCTGTGGGGCTGTGTGGCTAGTTCAGGGACTGGGGCCCTTGTTAAAGTCGAGGGTCTGATGAATTCAACCCATTATCAACAAATTCTTCAGGATAATGTTCAAGCATCAGTCACAACGTTGAACTTACACAGGGGTTGGATATTCCAACAAGACAATGACCCAAAAACACAGTTCAAAATCTACAAAGGCATTCATGCAGAAGGAGAAGTACAATGTTCTGGAATGGCCATCACAGTCCCCTGACTTGAATCATCATCGAAAATCTATGGGATGATTTGAAGCAGGCTGTTCATGCTCGGCAGCCATCAAATTGAACTGAACTGGAGAGATTTTGTATGAAGAATAGTCAGAAATACCTCCATCCAGAATGCAGACACTCATCAAAGGCTATAGGAGGACAGCATCTAGAGGCTGTTAGATTTGAAAAGGAGGCTCAACTAAGTACTGATGTCATATCTCTGTTGGGGTGTCCAAATTTATGCACCTGTCTAATTTTGTTATGATGCATATTGCATATTTTCTGTTAATCCAATAAACTTAATGTCACTGCTGAAATACTCCGGTTTCCATAAGGCATGTCATACATTAAAAGGAAGTTGCTACTTTGAAAGCTCAGCCAATGCTAAACGATAATCCAAAGAATTAAGAGGGGTTCCCAAACTTTTTCATATGACTATAATAACTTCGACTTGAAAAATACCAAACTTAACCTTTAAGCTTGATGCCGATTTCAAAATCCTCCTTTAAACATATAAAGTCTTAAAAGGCCAAGGCCCTACTTACTTATCTGGACTTATACTGTAATTACTTACAAACCTGAGCACACGTTAAGATCTAAAGATGCCAGCCTACTTATGATTCCAAAGATTAATAAAATAACAGTGGGCAGTCTCTCTTTTAGTTACAGAGCCCTGAAGTTGTGGATTAATATGCCTGCTAACATCTCATCTTTAAAATCCAGGCTGAAGACTCACAACTTTAGTCTGGCATACCCTGACTAGAGCTGTTGATTAGCTTTGCAAACAACATCATTGTTTGTTAGTCATTTGTGCAGAAATAAGATGAAAAAGGGGAATGTGAGATCGGCAAGCGGACTGGAGTGGAGGTAGCTGTTTTGCGCTTGCTGTACCAGTCTATGGTGGTGAAACAGGAGCAGAGTCTAAAGACAAAGCTCTCGCATTACTGGTCGACTGACATTCCTCAACTATGGTCATGAGCTGTGGGTAATGACCAAAAGAATGAGATAGCGAATACAAGTGGCAGTAATTAGGTTTCTTCACAGGGTGGCTGGGCTGACAGTCTGTAAAAGGAAGAAAACCTCAAAGTAGAGTCGATGAAACCTCTGGTTTAAGAGGTGCCAGTTGAGAGGTTTCAGGCATGTCATATGAATACCCCAACCCAGGCAGCTCCCCTTACATATGCTCCAGGCACATCCAACTGGGTCAGAGAAGCTGCGACAGACGGAAGACGCGCTGGAAGTATTACATCTCTCGGCTGGCTTGGGAACACCTAGAATCCATAGCTAGGGACAGGGAGGTCTGAGCTAACCTCCTTGGCCTGATGACACCATGACCCGCACACGGAATAGCAGATGGAAAGAGGAGTTGATATAATATTTAAAAACCATGCACTGTTCTATTGAAACCATCAGAAGGAAATTGACCAAATTACACAGCCAAGCCCAGACTGTACTATAAAATGTACATCTGGAGTCGATGGCTAGTTGGTCAAGGTCTCCAGAACTGTGACAATGTCTAACTCTGTCTTTGACTTTCTCTTATATTTATTTGTTGTCTCCTCCATTGTCAACTGGCCATAGTTTCTTAATTCTTTAATGGACAGATGCTGTTGGTTTCTGTGATGTAATAATGAGACATGCACACCTTACTCAGTCAATTTATTTATTACGTCCCACCAGGAAAACACTTCTCCCCTTCCTCCAGTTTACACATTCACACCTGTGGAACATTCTACTTTCTTCTTCTTCTTCTGGCTGCTCCCATTAGGGGTTGCCACAGCGGATCACCTTGTTCCATATCTTCCTGTCCTCTGCATCTTGCTCTGTCACACCCATCACCTGCATGTCCTCTCTCAACACATCCGTAAACCTCCCCTTAGGCCTTCATCTGTTCCTCATGGCTGGCAGCTCTATCCTTAGTACACTTCTCTTAGTATACCCCTCATCTCTCCTCTGCACATGTCCAAACCAACGCAATCTTGCCTATCTGACTTTATCTCCTAACTTTCCAACTTTAGCTGACCCTCTGATGTCCTCATTTCTAATCTGGTCCATCCTTGTCACACCCAATGCAAATCTTAGCATCCTTAACTCTGCCACCTCCAGCTCTGTCTCTGGTGCCACCATATAACAAAGCTGGTCTCACTACCGTCCTGTAGACCTTCCCTTTCATTCTTGCCAATACCCCATCTGTCACAAATCACTCCTGACACTCTTCTCCACCCACTCCACCCTGCCTGCACTCTCTTTTTCACCTCTTTACCTACAGCAAGAATTAAGGTAGATACATAGGACTTAATTTGTCCCGAGGGGGAAAATTGGATCTTTACAGAAGCTCTTTAAATAAGTGAATATATACAGTCAGGTGAAACAACAGATGAACAACAACATGACATATTACACCATGTCATTATCTATTTAATAAAAACTAAGCCACAATGCAGAAGCAGTGTGTGAAAAATGAAGTACCCCCATACTGCTTCTATAGGAATTAAGAGGGTAAGTGGCAGCCAGGTGCTGCCAATCAAATGCAATTGATTAACTGATCACCAGCAAGTGTGACCACCGTGATAAAAGCAGAAGTTTTGGAAGTTTGCTGGTCTGGGGCATTTAGGTGTGTGTTAATAAACTTCCAAGAAAGAAGAAGGAATTGTTGCTGCCCATCAATTTGGGAAGAGTTATAAGGCCATCTCCAAACAATTTGAAGTCCATCATTCCACAGGGTGGTCCAGATCTAATTATGCAGATCCAGATCGTCTGGATGACTTTGATTTATGCGGGGACGATTCCAGTTCAGCGCAAAGACGATTCTTCATGTCGTCAGTTCGCACACTTCTCCATGGTCCCGGATTTATTAAACTTAATAAGTTATACAGTAATGAAAATTGTATAATTAGATCTGGACCACCCTATACAGTGAGAAAGATTATTCACAAGTGGAAAATATTCAAGACAGTTGCCAATTTTCCCAGGAATTGATGTCCCAGCTAATTCACCCCATGGTCAGAGACATTGCAAAAACTCCAGGAGCTCCATCTCCAACTCCAACACTCTACAGGCCTTAGTTTGTATATTAAATGTTAAAGTTCATGACAGTACAATTAGAAAAAGAGTAAATAATTACGGTTTGTTTGGAAGGGTTGCCAGGAGAAAGCCGCTTCTCTCTAAAGAGAACATGCAAGATGCAACATACCTTTATTGTCGCTGTACAATACAATAAATATTGTTTGGAGCAAGCCTATAGATATGCCTTAGTTTAATATCTATTCTTCTATGTTTTTATCTAAGTAAACATTAAACTATAAGAAGCACAGTTACTATTAACAGTTCCAAAATACACAGAGTCTGCGGTGGGTTGGCAACCTGTCCGGGATTGGTTCCTGCCTTGTGCCCTGTGTTGGCTGAGATTGGCTCCAACAGACCCCCGTGACCCTGTGTTCGGATTCAGCGGGTTGGAAAATGGATGACATACACAGAGTAAAAGTAACGGTAAGCATAACTAGATAAATAAATAAATGATATCCCAGTGAAGATTACACTCGATGTAATGGTCATGAGTTCCACATGGGTCATGTATACATGGCAAAACGGCTTAGATTTGTAAAGTTGCATCTGTATCCTACTGATCTATCCTGTCAATTTGTATTTACTTAATAAAAAGTTGATCACAAAAACAAACCACAAGCCTTCTGGAACAATGGCGTTTGAACACACAAGACCAAAGTGGAGATGTTTGGCCATAATGCACAGTGCCACGTCTGGTGAAAACCAAACACAGGATATCAGCACAAATGCATCAGACCAACTGTCAAGCATGATGGTGGAGGGCTGATGATTTGGGCTTGTTTCATAGCCACAGGACCGGAGTTCCTTGCAGTCACTGGGTCAACCATGAATTCCCCTGTATACCAAAGTATTCTAGAGTCAAATGTGTGGCCATCTGTCCAACAGAACACTTACGAAATGGTGAAAGTGTTTCAAGTATGGCTTCAATGTGCAGAGCAGGACGAACAGTGAACGATATAAAGCGTGATGCCGACAAAACTGAAAAATGTGTTGAAAATGGAAACAACTGACGGTAATGTTTTTCTGTTAATGTATTGAAATTTTCTTTTTAAATTGTTGTATTATATTTTGTTAATATATTTTAACTTGCAGGCAGCTTGTGATGCGCTGTGCGGGAGCAGATAAGGTGGAATGAATGTTGTTAAATGATGGGACTGGGTGAAGGGCTTCTGTTCTGTAAGGGGTGGACACATGAACTCCCCTGTATACCAAAGTATTATAGAGTCAAATGTAACGCCATCTGTCCAACAGCTAAAGCTTGGCAGAAATTGGGTCATACAACAGGACAATGATCCCAAGCACACCTACTACAGAATGGCAGAAAGAGAATCAAGGTGTTGCAATGGCCCAGTCCAAGTCCAGACTTCAAAATGACTGAAATGCTGTGGCGGGACCTTAACAGAACTGTGCAGAAATGAATGCCTACAAACCTCAGTGAACTGAAGCAGTGTTGTGAAGAATGGGCCAACCTTCCTCCGCAATGATGCGAGAGACTGATAAAGTCGCACAGAAATAGATTACTTCTAAGTTTTTGCTGCTAAAGGTGGCTCTACAACCTACTGAATCATGAGGTCTACTTAGTTTTTCCACAAGTGGCTTCTCCATTTTGGCTTCATTTTTGTTAAATAAAAATTAACAAAGTGGACTCGGTTGTGTGTTGTTTTACATCTGAGGTTAGATTTAAAAAATGTTAGAACCTGGTAAGGCCCAGATTTTTTTTTTTTTTTTTATGATGTCCCAATACATAAAACCATAGAACTATAAGAGAGGGTACTTTCTTTTTCACATGATTATAAAGAATCAGTCCCACCCTCCAGAAATTACCCTCTATCTGTCACAGCCAGGTGTTACGTGGGCGTCCCCTTGGCTTGGTCCAGCCACTCGCGTCCTCAACAATGAGGATCCTGTGAGCACCCTCTAGGAATCGTGCCACATGGCCGTAGTGCCGTAACTGACGCTCCGTCACAATGCAGGTCATGTGCCTCATTCAGGAATCCAGTAGCAATCCAGTGGCACCCAATGATTTTCCGGAGAGTCAGAGTAGCAAAAGAATCCAGTCTTCATCTCAGGTCACTGGATAGCGTCCATGTCTCGCAAACAGGAAGCACCAGGACTCTAAAGATTTTTGCATAGTTATCAGGAGCGCCACACATCCCTTTCCAGCAACCTCATGAACCCCCCATGCTCTCCCAATCCATCTACTGACTTTATAGGAAGAGTCACATGAATATCACTGCGGCGGTCCTGACCCCTGACGGAGAATGAAGGTCTTACTGTGTTTACATTTATTTATCTATCTGTAGCGACTTACAACATTTCATACAATTGGTTACATTTCTATTCTTTTTCCAATTGGAGCACCGGCGGGTGAAGTGAACTGGGTAGGGTCACACAGTGGTGTGGGATTTGAAGTCCAAAGACTTAACCACCATGCCACACTGCCCAGGCACAATGCTGATAGGATAAAGGAGCCCAGTAGTACAACATTCAAATGACCCAACACCAAAATAAAATTCCATTAAGCACCACACTTGTTTCCATTTATGTTAATCGGTTTTTACTATTGTTCTGTGTGTGTTTTACAAATCTGCATCTTTATATGTATTAAATTCTGCACTTTGCATTTAGTACAATCTACACTTGCATTACACTTGACAATGTGTTCACGGAGGCAAAGAAGAGCGCAATACAAAAAGAAGTTCTGTTGCATTGTTTTAACAAAGCCTGCTTGGAATGACCGAGACTGCAAGGGTCTGGATTGCACCCCATCCAGGGTGGGCTGCCGCAAGATGATGTTGCAGGCTCTGGCCTCATACAATGAATGAGTTCGGAAAATGGGCGGATGGAAATGCAAAGCAAAAAGAACAATCGTGCAACTTGTCGACTCGGATTCTTAGTGCTGCACGTGTGCCTCTCATGTTTAATTTAACGAGTGAGCCTCTTAAAGCGTGCAAAATTTTGCACGGCCTGTACCTTTCCTATACTAACACTCTACATACTGATGAAAATCTACATCGAAGGAAGCACAACCAAATACAACTCTCCGTGCCAAAACCTGGAAGGCCTCAAAGCCTCGCTCTGTCCTGCGCGTACTTACCGTCCGCCTTGGTGGTGATGCTGCAGAGTACGGTGCTGCTGCGGCGCCGGCGGTTGTGGAGGCGGTGGAGGTGCCGACGGCTGCGGCTGTTGTTGTTGCTGCTGCTGCTGTTGTTGTTGGAATAGCTGCTGAATCTGCCGGAGGTGTTGCTGGAGTTGCTGTTGATTGAACATCTTCTCCTTTTTTTTTGTTTGTCTTCTTCCAGTAACAGGTTCACTTCTTTAAAGTCAGGTCTCCGTTAGTCGCTTTTCACGTTCACAATTCGCACCTTAAAAACACAATTAGGGATTAGGATACAAAAAAAGCAGCACTGCGAAATCGTACAGCTGCGGCGACTGCAGACTCACACATGCGTGACCAGCGTGACAGCAACAAAAACACACAAACGACGCGCGCGCGCGTACATACACACACATACATGCACGCGCGCTCACCAGCATTACCGAGCAAAATGGAAGCGCGTCAGCAGACGACAAATGACAACCGACTCAGCGGTGTGGTAATCTGGGGGGCTTACCGTCATGACAGAGCGGACACAAGGCGAGGAATGCGCGATCCTGGCTGACAAAAGCAGACAATGCCGAGTAAATTCGATTCAAAGCAGATCTTATTGTTTCAAAACACATTAGAAAAAAATAAATAACCGAGATGCGCTGTTCAGGTTCGGCCGCGCGTTCACATCATGAGGGTCTCGACCCGTGCCGCGCGGATAATATCCAGTTATTTTTTGAGGTGACTGACAATAGCGGCTCTTGCTTATTGATATTTTTGTTCCTCCGGCTGTCTGAAACGATTATGAGAATATTGATACAAAGTCTTAGAATTCGTGAGCATCGCCCCCGGGAGGATTGGAGGAGAACTGAACACAAAGGGCGGCTGCAACCTCCAAATCATCATCAGAAGGTGCAACAACAGGACTACTGCTTCAGTTTGCCTGATGGGTACACCGCACTGTAATTCACATTAATACAAATCACAGCTCTGACAGAAACGAGCAACACTGTTATTATTAATGTAAAAGTAAGGATTGTAGCGAGGATAAAAAATTGGGTACTGGTGTACTAAAGGGACGGCAGTGAAACCTCCCCCACGAAGCCCAACACTAGAATGGGTAGGGGAAAACATTATGTAACCTCCCCTCTTCAGTGTGGTGCCACAACCTTTGTATCTCTAGTTTTCCAACCCCAGACATTGTAGTTCTATAATATTCAAATTTCTGTATTTTTTTTATCCCAATAAATATGTTATGAATTCGTCAGAAATTGAGAGTGGTCTCCCCCAGACTTTCTCGTATACTCAGATATGGGGATGGATATTACAGTACAGTACAGCACCAGTGTTGTGCAAGTTCACACCTCACAAGAGCTTGCTCAAAGTTCAGTTCACACAGATTCAAATTAATACATTCCCGTTCATAGTTCACCATTTCAATTTTGAACTCGTTCATGTTCAGTTCATTTGGTATTTTTTAAGGAGTGAGAATAAATGACCCATGAGTTTACTTTTTCAATTTTTGCATGCCTTATATTAGGCTATTACAGTGTTCTTGAATAAAATGCAATACTTATGAAGATTTTTTTTTTATATTTAAATGCACTTTATTGAGTTACACCCAGCAACAAACACATATAACCATATACAGTCATATGAAAAAGTTTGGGAACCCCTCTTAATTCCTTGGATTTTTGTTTCTCATTGACTGAGCAACTTCCTTTTAATATCTGACATGCCTTATGGACACAGTAGGATTTCAGCAGTGACATTAAGTTTATCGGATTAACAGAAAATATGCAATGTGCATCATCACAAAATTGGACAGGTGCAGAAATGTGGGCACCCCAACAGAGATATGACATCAATTCTTAGTTGAGCCTCCTTTTCAAATCTAACAGCCTCTAGACGCTGTCCTCCTATAGCCTTTGATGAGTGTCTGGATTCTGGATGGAGGTATTTCTGTCTATTCTTTATACAAAATCTCTCCAGTTCAGTTCAATTTGATGGCTGCCGAGCATGGACAGCCTGCTTCAAATCATCCCACAGATTTTCGAAGATATTCGGCCATTCCAGAACATTGTACTTCTCCCTCTCCCTGAATGCCTTTGTAGATTTCCAACTGTGTTTTGGCTCATTGTCTTGTTGGAGTATCCAACCCCTGCGTAACTTCAACTTTGTGACTGATGCTTGAAAATTATCCTGAAGAATTTGTTGATATTGGGTTGCATTCATCTGACCCTCGACTTTAACAAGGGCCCCAGTCCCTGAACTTGCCACACAGCCCCACAGCATGATGGAACCTCCACCAAATTTGACAGCAGGTGTTTTTCTTGGAATGCGGTGTTCTTCTTCCGCCATGCAAAGCACTTTCTGTTCTGACCAAATAACTCCATTTTTGTCTCATCAGTCCAAAGCACTTTGTTCCAAAATGAATCTGGCTTGTCTAAATGAGCATTTGCATACAACAAGCGACTCTGTTTGTGGTGTGAGTGCAGAAAGGGCTTCTTTCTCATCACCCTGCCATACAGATGTTCTTTGTGCAAATTATGCTAAATTGTAGAATGATGTCCAGATACACCATCTGCAGCGAGATGTTCTTGCAGGTCTTTGGAGGTAATCTGTGCGTTGTTTGTAACCATCCAGCGCATATGCCGCTCCTGTATTTTTCTTGGCCTGTCAGACCTGAGTTGGTTTAACAGCAACTGTGCCTGTGGCCTTCCATTTCCGGATTCCATTCCTTACAGTTGAAACTGACAGTTTAAACCTCTGAGATGGCTTTTTGTAGCCTTCCTCTAAACCATGAGACTCAACAATCTTTGTTTTCAGATCTTTTGAGAGTTGCTTTGAGGATCCCATTCTGTCTGTCACTCTTCAGAGGAGAGTCAAAGGAAAGGAAGCACAACTTGTAATTGACCACCTTAAATACCTTTTACCACTCATGATTGGACACTCCTGTCTATGAAGTTCAAGGCTTGACGAGCTCATCCAACCAAGTAATCAGCATTGAGCAGTGACAGGCATTCAAATCAGCACAATGACAAGGGGACCCACATTTTTGCACAGCCAGTTCTTCACATTTGATTTAATTTCATACAACTAAATACGGCTTCACTAAAAATCTTTGTTCGGAAAACACCGCAGTGCTCAGATGTTTCTACGAAATGAAAGACACAACACTGTTATCTTTATTGTTGAAAGGTGAGTCAATTATTATGCAGGCTGAGAGGGGTTCACAAACTTTTTCATATGACTGTATGCTAATATCCTCCTGGTCAAAAAAGAAATTAAATAGATGCAAGTATACAAATCAAATTACCGCTCCATTTCCAACCGTGTGAAACAAATGGTGACTGTGAGCCAACGTGTGGGTGAACCCAATCTGCTGCCAGTCAAAATTTGCATCACATCTTGCATGTCCAATGGAGAAAAATATAAAGTGGCCTCATGAAGTCCAATGTTCTCCTAAACGCGAAAGCGGAGCTTCACCGCATGCTCGTATCAGCAGGGTTGCAGCATAAGCACAAGCAGGCAGACACACACAGCGCCTATTTGATTTGATGTTATTTTTTCCGAATACAAATAAATGTCAAAAAATTCGTACAAAATAAATATTTGTAAAAATCCACTATTTGTGCTTATCCAAATGCCGTATTCAGATTCGGCTCCACCCCAACATTACAGGATAAGGCAAAATGTTTAATTCGGACCTAAATCAGATCCAGAGTGTCACATAAAACTGAACAAGCTCACGTTCAAGTTCTTCACTTGCAAATGTGTTACGTTACATTCAGCGTTCTTAGAAAAATGAGCTTGTTCAATGAATACACTCTTGAATTAGTTCATGCACAACACTGTAAACCGCAAGACAAGGATTATATTTTTATATTACGTACATTAAAGAACCATCAACAACAAATCAAATTAATAATATATTGAACAATTATAAGTAAAGTTAAATAAATCGGACTCCACAGCTGCATGAACAAAAAAATTGCCATGATAATTTTATTTTGGCAAACAATTCAGTTAAATTACCACTTTCAGTAAGCAGAAGTGGGTCAAAGGTTGCAGGACACTTTAGTAATGCGTGTAATGTAATACTTGTACACAAAATTTTGTTTATGTAAGGCAAAAACGTTCTCAAATATTTATTGTGAACTTGAACTCGGACACAGACAGACACGGACGCCAAATGTCCCAAAACACACACTTTTTATTCTTCATTTGGCGTACACCGCACAAACACAATGCACAAACCATCACGATGCTCAGTCCTTCTTTTCTTCTACCACAAGCTCTGTCCACTGCCACTTGACTCCTTCCTTGCTGGGTCTCCACCAGTCCTTTTTATAGTCCTTGACCCGGAAGTGCTTCTGTTCCTCCGTTCATGTGATTTGTCAGCATTTCTGGGTCAGATGGAGAATTGTATTTTTCTTCAGCCCGGAGGTACTTCTGTGTTTCCGTCCCTGTGACTTGGGAGTACTTCCGGGCTATAAGGAAAATAAAGATTCTCAGGCCTTCCTGCAGCATCTCCTGGCGGCACCCATGGTACCCAGCAGGGCTGTGAAGCCAAACTCCAAATCCCATGGTGCCCTGCGGTAATCTGGGGTGCCGCTATGCTGCAGGGACATCTCCGTCTGTCATCCAGGGGGAAGTAGTGTCCCTCAGAAGCTGCTTTCCCCCATCTTTCTCCTCTATGGGAGTCCCAGTCGGGTCGAGCAGCCGGCCGTCTGCCACAGTATGTATTGCCATTTGAACGTCAAACTGAAAATTGCAATTATCTCAAAAACTGTTCGTTTTTTGAAAAAGTGCAAAGTGACAAAAATGCTTAGAATGTGGTGCTTTACCATAATATGATGTGAAATTATCAAATTTGTATTATTTTTGGGGAAACGTTTCAGGTGAAGTACCACCTCCGGTTAGCGGAAATAGCTCAAAAGTTTATAGAAATCTACATTTTGTACCTAATACTTGTATGCAAAATTTGGTTGGCCTAAGTGAAAGTGCACTCAAGTTATTGCGATTACACGCACACACATACAGACATAATTCCAAAAATGGCATTTTCCGACTCAGGGAGTTCTAAAATGAATCTCGACATTGAATTTTTGGAGGATTCCAATACTTTCCCTATACTTTGTATATGAGAAAATAAATAAGGCACAGAGGTGTAAAGAGGGGGCGGCACAGTGGCATAGTGGTAGCGGTGCTGCCTCGCAGTAAGGAGACCTGGGTTCGCTTCCCAGGTCCCCTCTGCGTGGAGTTTGCATGTTCTCCCCGTGTCTGCGTGGGTTTCCTCCCACAGTCAAAAGACATGCAGGTTAGGTGTATTGGCGATCCTAGATTGTCCCTAGTGGGTGTGTGTGCCCTGTGGTGGGCTGGCACCCTGCCCTGCGCCCTGTGTTGGCTGGGACTAGCTTCCCGTGACCCTGTAGTTAGGATATAGCAGGTCGGATGATGGATGGATGTAAAGAGGAAAACAAAATTGTTGCCAAGTAGAGCAAGCTGTCTTTGATTCTGTTTAATACGTTGTATCTCCTGTATTTATCTGTTTAGTGTTCCATGCAGAAATATTTGTACCCAATGTTACATATACCCTGCTGTTTAAATACACACATTGAGCATTGGAAAGGCGCTATATACATAAAATATTATTATGATTTATCTCATTTCTTTTGCAACCTATAAATTCCACAGATCAGAGGTAAACTGTCTTCCCTACTACAGTATACACAAACTTATGCCCACATCTCTCCACTCCACTAGCCTAGCAGTAAAGAAGTGTCTGCATGCCCGTCCAGTGTCTGGCCTGTGGTTTAATACAGCTAGCCTCCTTGCCTAGCTAATCCTTTCTCACATTTTCCAGGATTCACCCAATAGCACGCAACACCGAGGCACACCCCGTAAGTCCTCCTCTGATCGGGCGCACTGTCCGTATTGTAAATCTCCACCTTTTCTTCGTGCGAGTGTAACCGGTCTCCACTGCACGCTCCATACTGCTGTGTCCTGGCCTTTGGATTCGGTTAACCCTCAAAGCTTCTGTGTTGTGATATATATGCAACGTGCCATATAAACCGTCACGAAAGAAAACTGCAAACACCCTTTAGTTCTTGATGTTTTCTCTTTTTTTTATTAATGGTCTGAAATATTAAACAGAGAAGATAAAAAGTGACAATTCAAGCTCTTTGATTCCTCCTCCTCTAACAGTAACACAAAGAATACTCGCTCAATCAAAATTGCAATGACATACATAACCATGCATAGCTCAATATACTGTCACACACTTGCAAGTAGGAGGCAGCTGAAGGGCTTAAGTAATGGTAATACCACATCCAACCAGTGGCCGGCGGGGGGCACTAACTGTCTTTTTCAGTTCCCTGCAGACCTTTCCAGAGAAATCCTGCCAGGTTCTGGTACCTCAGAAGACCTCCTTCTGAGTCCTGCCCCTTCGATGATGTCACTTCCGGGTACTGGGCCTTCAGTGACGTCACTTCCGGGTTCCGGGCCTTCAGTGACGCCACTTCCCGTCCAGATGTTGTCACATTACTCCCCCCTCCCCCCCAATCGATGATGTCACTTCCTATATGGGCCTTTAAAGACACCATCTTACCACCAAGGAATCAGTATTGTGAACATCTCTGTCAATCTCAAAACCTTTTGCAGCCAGGGATATTATACGGGTGGCTGCCCCAAACCTTTTTATGATGTCTGGTCTGTGTTTTTATCACAATACAAATAAAAAAAAATAACATCCATCCATCCATCCATTTTCTAACCCGCTGAATCCGAATACAGGGTCACGGGGGTCTGCTGGAGCCAATCCCAGCCAACACAGGGCACAAGGCAGGAACCAATCCTGGGCAGGGTGCCAACCCACCGCAGGACACACACAAACACACTCACACAACAAGCACAACCTTGAAATATTAAACAGAGACCATAAAAAGTGACAATTCAAGCTCTTTGATTCCTCCTCCTCTAACAGTAACACAAAGAATACTCGCTCAATCAAAATTGCAATGACATACATAACCATGCATAGCTCAATATACTGTCACACACTTGCAAGTAGGAGGCAGCTGAAGGGCTTAAGTAATGGTAATACCACATCCAACCAGTGGCCGGCGGGGGGCACTAACTGTCTTTTTCAGTTCCCTGCAGACCTTTCCAGAGAAATCCTGCCAGGTTCTGGTACCTCAGAAGACGTCACTTCCGAGTCCTGCCCCTTCGATGATGTCACTTCCGGGTTCCGGGCCTTCAGTGACGTCACTTCCGGTCCAGATGTTGTCACATTAGCCCCTATTCCCCCCCCGCCCCCTTCGATGACGTCACTTCCTATATGGGCCTTTAAAGACACCTTCTTACCACCAAGGAATCAGTATTGTGAACATCTCTGTCAATCTCAAAACCTTTTGCAGCCAGAGATATTATACGGGTGGCTGCCGCAAACCTTTTTATGATGTCTGGTCTGTGTTTTTATCACAATACAAATAAAAAAAAATAACATACCTGAAATATTAAACAGAGACCATAAAAAGTGACAATTCAAGCTCTGTGATTCCTCCTATTAACACAAAGTAAAGGCTGTTGAACGCTCACATTAACAAATAACCAAAATTAACAGAAAAGCATTCAAAACATTTCAAAACAACAACTGTATACAACAAAAATCATATTAAAATTACTGTCATATGCAAAAAAAAAATTAACTGAAACAATTTAAAATAATGTAATTAATTTTGCCATACAGAGAATAACAGCATGCTTACCTCCTTTCACAGTAACACAATGAATACTGGAAGAGGCTCACACTGATGACATAACATAACACAACAAACAGAGTAGGGAACTATAACAGGACCACAACAGGAAAACATACAACACAATGAATGTTATCAGGATTTGGTGAAGCTCCAAACAACTAAACATTTTATTTTATACACCTATTACACGTGTGTACTTACAGTAGGTGTTTGCAATCCCGTCATGCAGGCTGATTGTTGATCTCTCAGGAAAGTTACGTGATGAACTTTCACCTACGTTCACTCTCGTCCTTTCTTTCTCTGTGCTTGGATTCTCTCTCTGTCAGTAACCTACTACATTACATTTACTTATTTGGCTGATGCCTTTATCTAAGACGCCTTACAACATTTATGATGCAATTGCATACATTTTTTTTGCTTTTCCAATTGGAGCAAAGGCATGTCAGATGACTTCCTCAGGGTCACATGGCGTCTGTAGCGGAATTTAAATTCACAACCTCAGGGTAAACTCAACACTCTGATCGAGTCTGGAGACGCCCTCTGATTTATAGGCCTCTAAATCAGTGGGGCGACTCGAAAAGGGGACACTGGACAGCAATATGACTTTATCCTGCCACCGTGTTCTCCTTCACGAGAGCAGTAAAGCAACAGTGAAGTCATTTCCATACCTCAACCTCCTTAACGTTCAGGATAAGCTATTGCCATCACAAGGGGGCACCAATGAGCACCGAACCGCAGTGACAGTAATACCCAACACAATTCCAGGTTCAAAAAAAAGGTTTTTATTTGTCTCAAACACCAGCAGTTGTACACATCACACACCACAGTACACAAATATAAATTCTCTCCTTCCACCTGCCATAGAGTTTTGCCTGCTGCTTCCTGACTCTTACTCCATAACATGAATGAGGCTGTGGCTCTCTTTTGAATTCAACCCCCGAGAACTGCTTCTGGTGTCAAACATAGGTCATGTGGAAACCAGGGCAGTCCTGCCCCCAGTAGCACCCACTGGCGGTACACAAAGAATTCCGACTGGGTTGTGTTTCCGGACTCCAACTCCCATGGCACCCTCCAGGTGTCCCAATTGGGGTATATAGAAAAATGCATTCTTAAAATTGGTAATCTCTACATATTAGAAAAGTATTATAAGCACACAAGAAAAGTAAATACTATATATTATACTAAGCACTAAGATGTTAGAGTTAAGATTTAAAAAGACTTATGCCTACTTATCCTTAGATGTCCGTCCATGCTCAATATAAACAACCATTGTCACAACTACTCTATCCTACTACAATAATAGCGAGGAATCCGTGTTCCTGGCAGAGTTCTGGTCTTAGGCTTATCTTCAAGTTTTCAATTCTTCAATATGATTGTTTTATCTTGGTAGAGTAATATATTGCTCTGCTTTCCCCTTTTGTATTATTAATAAGTAGCCTTTGTCAGAATGCCTAATCTCACAGACTTACCACTGTTTATAAGGTACTAGCAAAATACCTGCGCTTCGCAGCAGAGAAGTAGTGTGTTAAAGAAGTAATGAAAAAGAAAAGGAAACGTTTTAAAATAACGTAACATGATTGTCAATGTAATTGTTTTGTGACTGTTATGAGTGTTGCTGTCATATATATATATACATACACACACACACATATAAACATATATATATACATATACACATATACATATACAGCATATGATATACGCTCACCTAAAGAATTATTAAGACCACCATACTAATACGGTGTTTGACCCCCTTTCGCCTTCAGAACTGCCTTAATTCTACGTGGCATTGATTCAACAAGGTGCTGAAAGCATTCTTTAGAAATGTTGGCCCATATTGATAGGATAGCATCTTGCAGTTGATGGAGATTTGTGGGATGCACATCCAGGGCACGAAGCTCCCGTTCCACCACATCCCAAAGATGCTCTATTGGGTTGAGATCTGGTGACTGTGGGGGCCATTTTAGTACAGTGAACTCATTGTCATGTTCAAGAAACCAATTTGAAATGATTCGAGCTTTGTGACATGGTGCATTATCCTGCTGGAAGTAGCCATCAGAGGATGGGTACATGGTGGTCATGAAGGGATGGACATGGTCAGAAACAATGCTCAGGTTGCCCGTGGCATTTAAAAGATGCCCAATTGGCACTAAGGGGCCTAAAGTGTGCCAAGAAAACATCCCCCACACCATTACACCACCACCAAAAGCCTGCACAGTGGTAACAAGGCATGATGGATCCATGTTCTCATTCTGTTTACGCCAAATTCTGACTCTACCATTTGAATGTCTCAACAGAAATCGAGACTCATCAGACCAGGCAACATTTTTCCAGTCTTTAACTGCCCAATTTTGGTGAGCTCGTGCAAATTGTAGCCTCTTTTTCCTATTTGTAGTGGAGATGAGTGGTACCCGGCGGGGTCTTCTGCTGTTGTAGCCCATCCGCCTCAAGGTTGTGTGTGTTGTGGCTTCACAAATGCTTTGCTGCATACCTCGGTTGTAACGAGTGGTTATTTCAGTCAAAGTTGCTCTTCTATCAGCTTGAATCAGTCGGCCCATTCTCCTCTGACCTCTAGCATCAACAAGGCATTTTCTCCCACAGGACTGCCGCATACTGGAAGTTTTTCCCTTTTCACACCATTCTTTGTAAACCCTAGAAATGGTTGTGCGTGAAAATCCCAGTAACTGAGCAGATTGTGAAATACTCAGACCGGCCCGTCTGGCACCAACAACTATGCCACGCTCCAAATTGCTTAAATCACCTTTCTTTCCCATTCTGACATTCAGTTTGGAGTTCAGGAGATTGTCTTGACCAGGACCACACCCCTAAATGCATTGAAGCAACTGCCATGTGATTGGTTGATTAGATAATTGCATTAATGAGAAATTGAACAGGTGTTCCTAATAATCCTTTAGGTGAGTGTATATATACACATATATATATATATATATACACACACACACACACATCCACATATATATACATATCTACATATATACACACATACATATACATACATATATACACACATACATACATACACACACATATTTATATATACAAACACATACATATATATATAAACATATATATACTGTCACAAGAACGAGACATGGACAGATAAAGAGTTGGGGCAGCCACCCGTATATTGTGGTATCCTGGCTGCAAAGTCGTTTTTCTTGTAAAAATACAGAGCACTGAAGTGCATACAACCGAGTCCAAAACAAGACTGAGGAAACAAAGGAAAGGGGGCAGGTTTTAAAGGGGGAGACAGGAAGTGAGGTCGTATGGATCTGGCACGTGGTCTTCCACCATTGGCTCGTAGCCGGAGGTGACATCAGAGGGACTGGAGCTGGTGTGGCCGAGTTCCATTGGCTCAGTCCCGGAAGTGATGTCAGGAGATCCAGGTGAAATCCCCCGGGGATGGTCTACAGGCAAGGAGAAAAAGAGTCAGTGCACTCTGCCACACCCGGCATGCCTCGAACTGCCTTCACTCAAGCCCTTTAGCTGCCTCCATGCGCGCGTGTGTGACAAGGCCCCCTTAGCCCAGACCCGGCGGGTGGGCGACCTAACCGAGAGGTCGTGAACCCGAGAAAGGCATCAGCGTTGGCGTGGAGCGCCCGGCGATGAGCGGCGAAAACTTGTGCGGCTGCAGGTCAAGAAACCACCGGGTGACCCGCGGATTCGACTCCTTGTGGAGGGCCATCCACTGTAGGGGTGCATGGTCCGTGACAAGGGTGAATTCCCGGCCCAACAGGTAGTACCTCAGCTGAGTAATCGCCCATTTAATCGCCAGAGCCTCCCTCTCCACCGCAGCATACCTGGTCTCCCGGTCCAACAGTTTCCGGCTCAGGAACATGATGGGGTGCTCCACACCATCGACGCTTTGGCTCAGCACGGCGCCCAGGCCTGTGTCCGAAGCGTCCGTCTGGAGGGATGAAAGGCAAAGAAAAGTTAGGTGCCATCAAAACAGGTGTGGGCGTAAGGGCCTGCTTTAAGTCACCAAATGCAGCGCCTGTTTTTCAGTCCATACCACAATGTTGGGCCTCTTCTTTGTTAAATCAGTCAAGGCGCTCTCTCCAAAACCGAGGTACAAACCGGCGGTAGTACCCGCTAACCGAAAGGCTTGGACCTGCCGCTTGGTTCATGGACGGGCCATTTCAGAATGGCATCAATTTTGGAGCACTGTGGCCTTACGGTACCCGACCCACCAGGTAGCCTAAATATTTGGCCTCGCTTAATCCAAGAAGCATTTCTGGGATTAATCCGAGCCCGCCTCACCAAGTGTCCGTAATACCGCTTGGACATGCTGTAGGTGTTCCTTCCATGTGCTGGAATAGTTGACCACGTCATCCAGGTAGGCAGCACTGTATGAGTTATGAGGCCGAAGCACTTTGTCCACCAGGCGCTGAAAGGTTGCTGGAGCCCGTGTAACCCAAATGGAAGGACACGATACTGCCAGTGTCCGCTAGGGGTACTAAACGCGGTTTTACCTTCGCTGAGTCCGTTAAAGGAACCTGCCAGTTCCCTTTCGTCATGTCAAGTGTGGTCAGGTATTGAGCCTGTCCAAGCCTCTCGAGGAGGTCGTCCCACGTGGCATTGGATAAGCATCAAATTGGGAGACTTGATTAAGCCGGCGGAAGTCATTGCAGAACCTCCAACTTCCGTCAGGCTTACCGGCGAGCACAATGGGGCTGGACCAGGGACTATAACTTTCCTCAATCACACCTAGCTCCAGCATGCGCTTGATCTCAAGCTCCACTTCAGCCTTTTTTGCCTCGGGAAGGCGATCACGGCGTTCTCGGACAACAACCCGGGCTCTGTCACGATGTTGTGCTCAATCAGAGAGGTCCTTCCGGGTTCTCACTGACTACCTCCCGACGGTCCGGATAACTGTTTCCAGCTCCTGCCGCTGTCTGGGACTTAAGTCCGTGCGAAGTTAAGGTCGTGTGTGTGGCGAAGAGTGGCGGGGCTGGCGGAGGAGGGATCGGGGTCCCTGTCCTTCCACGGTTTCAGCAGGTTCACATGATAAACCCGCTCCTTTGGGCCGGCGATTGGGTTGACTCACCAAATAGTCGACCAGTCCCTTCCTCCCTTAACTTCGTAGGGGCCCTGCCAGTGGGCAAGCAATTTAGAGTGGGAGGTAGGCACTAGGACCATGACCCGATCTCCTGGGCGGAACTCCCGAAGAGGCGTGCGCGGTTGTAGTACCGGCCTGTGCTGCTTGAGCCTCCTCCATGTGACTTTTAAGGACAGGCGAATCTTTCCAAATCTATCGCGTAACTGCGCGATATACTCCAGTATGTTTGTGGAGGGAAGAGCCTCTTCTTCCCAGCCTTCTTTCAAAATATCTAATATGCCCGAGGTTGTCGCCCGTACAGTAGTTCAAAGGGGAGAACCCGTGGAGGCTTGTGGGACTTCCGATAGGCAAAAAGGACGAGGGGGAGGAGCTGATCCCAGTTCCTTCCATCCTCGCTGACCACCTTACGCAGCATTTGCTTGAGAGTTTGATTAAACCTCTCTACTAATCCGTCGGTTTGAGGATGATACACGAGGTCTTTAAATGCTTTATTTTCAGTAATCTGGCAGTCTCCTTGAACGTTTCCGAGGTGAAGGGGTCCCCTGGTCTGTCAAGACTTCTTTGGGGATCCCCACGCCAATACCCTAGTAATTCCCGTGCGATGGCTTTAGAGGTAGCTGAGCGCAACGGAACAGCTTCGGGTATCGTGTAGCGTAATCCACGAGGACTAAAATGTACTTGTGTCCTCGGGCTGAGGGCTCCGGGGTCCCACCAGGTCGACCCGATTCTGTGGAAGGGAACGTCAATCAGTGGAATAGGAACGAGAGGAGCACGGTCCCTCCTAGGAATTTGTCGCAGTTGACACTCCGGGCAGGAAGCGCCAAAGCGGCGAACCTCCTCATTAATTCCTGGCCAGTAGAAACGGAGCTTGATCCGCTCCAGAGTTTTTCGGTGCCCAGGTGGCCACCTAGGAGGTGGGCGTGTGCTAGCTCGCAGACCTGCCGCGGAAGGTACGCGGCACTAGCAGCAGCCTCGTCTCCTGCCCGTCATGCATTGCTACACGGTAAAGGAGGTCATTATCTAGCACAAAGTAGGGGCCCTGTGGCATCGACTGATTAGTGCGTTGGCCATTGACAAGGACCACTGCATTTTTTACAAACTTCAGGGAGTCATCATTCCATTGCTCCCTTCTAAAAGAAGCCGGCGTTTCTTTAAATTGGAACCGCAACACGGAGAGAGGGTCAGCGTCGACCTCAATGGGCGTGGTTTCTCCCGCTCCGCCGCCGCGTGGTGGATGGCGTGTTAGCCCGCGGCGCCCGGAGTTGCCACGTCAGTCAGGGCGACGCCGTCTCTCTCTGCCGGCTGATTACACGGCGTGGAGGCAGCTTGAGACGGGTTATCTCCGTCCATAACGAGGCCCAAATTAACCCGGGAGTGGTATGTGTCTCACCGCTTTTGATTTTAGACCAGTCCGCCCTAGTATCACCGGGTGTGGAGGATCAGGTAGGACCGCTACGGTGAGTTTACGAACTGACCCTCCGTAACTGATGACACAATGCGGCGGACCTGTACCAGCGGATGTCTCCGTGGACACAGGTTATACCGGTCTTAAATTTTAGCCACTGTTGCGGTTGCACAAAGCGGCGGGCAACAATGGAAATGTTGCTGCGGTCGAACAAACCTGTGGTCTTGTGTCCGTTGGCGATCACCACGCCAGTATGTGGGACCGCCAACGGATTAGCAGAGCACACCAACCCTCCTCGCCTCCACCTGCATTCCTCCTTGCCCCAAGCGGTTTTGCGCCAGCGGCTGGACGCCTCTGAGCTCGGATTGTACAGGGAGGGGCTAGGTCTTGGAACGTACCCGGCTGGGTTTGACATGAGGACGGTTCTGCTCCCCCAGAGTGTGAGGCCGCCCTCTGCGTCTCCATAAGCTCTATGAGCTCAGACATGTTCTTGAACCGCTCGCCCCAAACCGGCTGGGTGAAGCCACGGGGAAGCGCTTCCCGGAGCAGATAGCAAGCTACCTGCTCTATTATTTGGTAGGGCGTGTTTTCAAATGGCGTAGCCAATGCCCTACCATTGCCCATAAGGACCAGGCTTGTTGTTGGTCGGCCACTCAGGGTCCAACCTCCATTTTTATTTTATTCACCTGCCAGTCTGGGGCACCCCTAGGTGGTAAATGGGGCTTTGGTTTCGCAGGGAGGCAGGCACTCTCCCCAAGAGAGCATACTGAGTCCCTTTGCCTCCCCTCCAGGGCAGCCCAATTCTGTGAGCCCCACCCGCACACTCCCTGGCCTCTCCAGATGGCCTAGTTATGAGTGCTGGGAGCGGAGCCCGCACCGGGTCACGCCGACCGGGGCACCCTCCCCGCCTGAAGACTCGGCCCCGGATGCGCTCCCACCTGGGTATATTGCAGGTCCTGTCCCCTTCTCCTCTGGGACTTCTCCATCCTGCCGACTACGCCACTGTCACAAGAACGAGACATGGACAGATAAAGAGTTGGGGCAGCCACCCGTATATTGTGGTATCCTGGCTGCAAAGTCGTTTTTCTTGTAAAAATACAGAGCACTGAAGTGCATACAACCGAGTCCAAAACAAGACTGAGGAAACAAAGGAAAGGGGGCAGGTTTTAAAGGGGGAGACAGGAAGTGAGGTCGTATGGATCTGGCACGTGGTCTTCCACCATTGGCTCGTAGCCGGAGGTGACATCAGAGGGACTGGAGCTGGTGTGGCCGAGTTCCATTGGCTCAGTCCCGGAAGTGATGTCAGGAGATCCAGGTGAAATCCCCGGGGATGGTCTACAGGCAAGGAGAAAAGAGTCAGTGCACTCTGCCACACCCGGCATGCCTCGAACTGCCTTCACTCAAGCCCTTTAGCTGCCTCCCATGTGTGACAATACATATACACATATACATATACATATATATACATATACATACATATCTACATATATACATATACACACATATATATACACATACATATATACATATATACACATACATCCACATATATATACATATCTACACACATACATATACACACACACATATATATATATGTGTGTGTGTGTATATCTCTGAGTTTGTGCCAAACACCACCCTGACCATCTCATCTTCGTTTCCATAAGCAGTCCTTCACCTGCGAATATTTAGCGGTAGAGGTATTTTATTGGATTGCCGCTGATGGATGGCCTTATATGGGCAGGCACTCAATTACGTGGGAGGCGTGACGGTGAAGAATGCAACTACGCCCACACAGTGACCGAGTGGCAGGCTATGGCCGGTATATATGTACATAAGTAGGTTCTAGTTATGACTGTTACGCGTAGAATTTCAAAATGAAACCTGCCTAACTTTTGTAAGTAAGCTGTAAGGAATGAGCCTGCCAAATTTCAGCCTTCTACCTACATGGGAAGTTGGAGAATTAGTGATGAGTGAGTCAGTGAGTGACTGAGTCAGTCAGTGAGGTGCTTTGCCTTTTATTAGTATAGATTATTGTATATAACTTCTCCTCACCTTCCCTTCTATTTCTATAACCTCAGGCAATTAGGTATAGTAAAAGACAAGCACGATTTAGTTTCAATTTAAACAATATATTATTGGTAATATTCATAAATAATAACAATACACAAAGTTCATTTGAATATTGGCAACCATACAACCTGATTAAATGGAGATGTGTAGTTCAGGCGGCACACAGACTTGTTAGTAATTTAAAATGTCTCTAGTTAAGACATCATTTGTGGTCAGCTTCAGAACAGGCCGGATGCCTGTTCAATATGGCTGCTGAGCTGTGCTGTCCATTGTGTTGTCCTTTCCTTCATCAGATGTTGGTAAGAGAGAGTGTGAGGTTAAGCAAGTAAATTTATAGATGTTCTGTCCAACCCCTACAGCCAATAGGGCATCATAGTACTTAAAGGCTTTTGATTCATGCCAATCCAAACAGCCATACTTCAGACCAATGAGGCAAAGAACATCGTAACACCTGCCATCCTCCAAAACCATATGTTAAGGTGCAGCTTAGCAGTCAGGCTTTGTGTGGAGGATGAGAGACTTCAGAGAAACATTTACAAAACTTGTTTCAGGCAGTTCCTCCCCAAATTATGCCGTAAAATTCAAAGAGACTCCGTCCTGGTGATGTTTGTAAACATGAATGCTTCTCACTAATCTAACACTAAAATTACATTGCTTTGCCTAAATCACAAATAAAGACATTCATCCATCCATTTTCCAACCCACTACAGTATATCCTAACTACAGGGTCACGGGGGTCTGCTGGAGCAAATCCCAGCCAATACAGGGCGCAAGGCAGGAAACAAACTCCGGGCAGGGTGCCTGCCTACTGCAGCAAATAAAGACATATAAAATATTTATCAACTTGTAAGCAAAATTTCACATCACAACAGTGACCAATTAGCGACTGTTTATTCGCTGCATACTTTGTTACTGACCGAAACTGCATTATGACACTACTATCTTGCACCTCCTTTTCCTTCACTTCAATGTAAGCCTCCCAATAAAATGAAAAGGCACATACAGCCTAGCTGTGACCAACAGAAACGTTCTCGCTGTCCTACAAACTCACACCAATGCACAGAAGCAGAAACAGCACGCCAGACCAACCAGCACAGTCAAGATGCCTTAGAACAACAAAGACAACGTATGACAAACCACAGAGCGACATTATCCGAAGATCAGTGGAAGCAAGTCTTGCACCTGGACAGTGAATGAAAAATGAATCACACACACAACATTTTTTTGAAGAGCAGCGTCAAACTGCCAGACAACAAGAAACATTACAATGCAAAAACTACAGGGATTCCATAACACTGACAACTCAAAACAAGATACTCCGTTTATATTACGGCATAGGAAATTCCCCGTTCGTTTAGCATATTGTATGACTATCACCAAGTCACAACGACAAATGTTTAATAACGTCGGAGTTTATTTGCCAGGCCCTTCTTTTACCCCTGGCCAGTTGACCAGACCAGACCCTACATTCTCCAGAATTACATCGAAACCTGGGTTAAACGTACAGGTACTTGCGGGTTACACAGAAGGGAATTTTTTCGCTGACAATAACGTTTATGCAACAAATTGCGTTTTCTGACAGTCGTTATAGATGTTGGTATACTACATTACCCGACAGCCCCACTTCACACATGCTGACTTACATCCATCCATCCATCCATTATCCAACCCGCTGTGTCCTAACTACAGGGTCACGGGGGTCTGCATTTCCCTTCTTATCCAATATGTTCTGTTAACCTGCTCATGTGAATGTGAACTCTTTGGCTGTAATGGTAGCAAGCAGTGAGCTAGTAGGGAGTACGGGTAGGCCTTGTCAGACAGACATGATGGACAGAGAGGGGTTTGACACCCCCTTAGCTGAGAAATAATGGTGGAATTAATTAGGGGCAGAACTAGAGCAGGGGAATGTTAGGAGTCAGATAAGGATGAATAATGACTTGGCAAAGACAGGAGTTATTCTGAACAGTCACCATGGGTTCAGAAGAGGGAGGTCGTGTTTTACTAACATGCTGGAATTCTATGAGGAGGCAACAAAAGGATACGATCAAAGTGGAGCAGATGAGATTATTGATCTTGACTTTCAGAAAGCATTTGATAAGGTGCCACATGAGAGGTTGGGCATCAAGTTAAAAGAAGTGGCAGTTCAGGGTGATGTTTTTAGAAGGGTGCAGAACTGGCTCAGATGCAGTAAGCAGAGGGTGATGGTGCAAGAAACCTCATCAGTAATGGCTGATGTTAAGAGTGGTGACCAGCAGGGGGCAGTGCTGGGGCTGCTGCTATTTTTACTATCTATAAATGATTTAGATAGGAATATAAAGATCAAGCTGGTTAAGTTTGCAGATGATACCAAGATAGGTGGATTAGCAGATAATTTGGAATCCGTTATATCATCACAGAGGGACGTGGATAGCATACAGGCTTGGGCAGATTTGTGGTAGATGAAATTTAATGTCAGTAAATGTAAAGAATTACACATAGGAAGTAAAAATGTTAGGTTTGAATACACAATGGGCGGTCGGAAAATCAAGAGTCCACCTTATGAGAAGGATTTAGGAGTCACAGCGGACTCTAAGCTATCGACTTCCCGACAGTATGCAGAAGCCATTAAGAAGGCTAACGGAATGTCAGGTTATATAGCGCCTTGATGTGTGGAGTACAAGTCACAGGAGGTTCTGCTCAGGTCTTTATAACACACTGGTGAGGCCTCATCTGGAGTCCTGTGTGCAGTTTTGGTCTTCAGGCTACAAAAAGAACATAACAGCACAAGAAAAGGTCCAGAGAAGAGTGACTAGGCTGATTCCAGGGCTACAGGGGATGAATTATGAGGAAAGATTTAAAGAGCTGAGCCTTAACAGTTTACGCAAAAGAAGATTAAGAGGTGACATGAGTGAAGTGTTTAAAATTATGAAAGGAATTGGTCCAGTGGATCGAGACTGTTATTTTAAAATGAGTTCATCAAGAACACGGCGACACAGTTGGAAACTTGTTAAGGGTAAATTTCGCACAAACGTTACAACGTTTTTCTTTACACAAAGAACGATAGACACTTGGAATAAGCAACCAAGTAGTGTGGTAGACAGCAGGACTTTAGGGACTTTCAAAACTCGACTTGATGTTTTTTTGGAAGAAATAAGTGGAGAGGACTGGTGAGTTTTGTTGGGCTGAATGGCCTGTTCTCATCCAGAGTGTTCTAATGTTCTAAAATGTAAGAGCTACCCATGTCTGCTCGCTCTTCCCCTCTTCCTCTTGATTCTGCTGCCTGTCCTGAGGCTCTGAGTGCCTTCTTGAGGGCTGAGGGTGCCTGTGCCAGCCTGCTTCAACAGGTTCTGCCCTGAAGAACACTGCCACCTGTCGTGTGGGGGGAATTTAACTGCGCCTGGTATGCCTATTCACCCAGTCCATCCATTATGGCCTCCTGTCTGGGCAAGAGTTCATCCCCTGTGTCGGGCCAGGATGCCTGTCCTTCCTTCTTGCCACCCACAGCTGTAAAGAGTGAGTAAGAGCGAAAGGTTGGGAGCCTGCACTGATACAATGCACCGCTGCACCCATCACAGGATGAACCACCTCAGGATCCCAAATCAGGAACAGATTGCAGCTGTGCAACTTGTGACACCTCAGCACCACACTAGTTTGAATGGAATGGAACAGCGTGAGGTTTTCTTTACAGAAGCTGGAGTAGCTATTCAATAAATGCGACTTTTAAATTGTCTGCAGACTCGACTTAACACAAACTGACTCCGCCCCCTCCGGTCAGAGGATTATAAATTCGAGACAAGGGGACGGCTCATCTCATTTGGCGGTTGAACTCCCCAGTGAATGGAGGTCTGCCTCAGACCGATCCTTCAGCCGAGCACTGACCTTAGTTAGAAGAGGCACTGCTGCTTCACCTGTTTAATTTCCTTTTTTTTTTGTGCCCACTCCATCACGCGCTGTTTCAAGTTGTTAATCAAAGAGGCGCCCCAACATTCATTCTTTGGACTTGTGTCACTCCTCACTCGACCACAGCAGCTTTTCGAAGCAATTCACGAGAATTTCGTCTGTTGTCATCTATGAGTCTGTAATAGTAGAGAGGACAGCCACAAAATAAGAGCTTTTTAGACCATTTTACAGCCTGGCCATGCAGTTCTGAAGGCCCAGAACTTGTTTGCTCTTGTTTTAACATTTTAGGCTTACGAACAAAATGAAAAATAAAAAGACTGGGAACAATATGCAAAGGATTTAGAAAATATTTTGTACTGAAGAATAACAACAAGAACATCCACTTCCTGTGAGTTTATTGGTAACGGACACAGGCAGTCTGAACCACTCAAAGGGTCTACACACGTCCCTCTTCGCTTGATCAGCAAAGAAAACAAAGAAAAATGAAATCAGAAGATAAGAGGACCTACAAAGGCATTTAATAAAAGTAGAAATGCGCCTATGGCCATCTGGGGGATTAAGACAGAAGAACAAAGATGTGCGCTTCTCATTGAAATGAAATTTCTCTTTTTTTGCTTTCCAGCTGTGGAGCTCAGACTAAGGGGGTTGTGAATGTTTTTACAGTTCATATTCAGCATTTTCTGAGGAAAGTCGCCCACTCGTCTTCAGAACCAGATATCTTCTTTGTATCCTTAAAGAAGAGATGGCGGTATTGAGCACAAGACCCGAACTAGCCATCAACAGAGTGCCAGTTCACTGCAGGGCACACCTCACCCTCATAATGGACCACCCTGACTGACACGTTGTAATACGACTAAAGGAGACAGTGAGAGTGTTGGAGCACCCATTGGGCAAACCCGGTGTAATTAAAATGGCTCTAATCAAAAACAAAGCAAAAATCGAGTCTTCTCAGACTGTCCATGTATGGCAGGTCTTCCAGTCATATGGCCGCCAGGCAGGAAGAGGCGGGTCCAGGTGGGTGGATACCAGAAATGATGATGTAATTGAAGTACAGCTGTCAGTCATCCGGTCTGCAGTGGGAGCAAAAGAGAGAGCGAGTGAAAGAAAGAGAGACAGAGTGAGAGAGAGAGAGAGTTAGCACACAGCGCCACCCCCTGGATTGGTGGATAATTACCATCACCCCAGCCCTTTAAAGTGCCTGCCATGCACACACATGTCTGACAATGTCTAAGGGATGTCAGATAAAGCCCGTTGGTGGAAAAAATGTGCCAACTCCACAATGACAGCGTCTGGGCCCAGATTCAAACCCAGTTACTTGAAAATGAGAAACAGAAGCACTAAGCACTGTGGTGTCCATGACATACAGTGGACTCAGAAAGTCTTCAGACCCCTTCACTTTCTGCACACTTTATTGAGGTGCAGATTTCATTTGAAAAGGATAAAATCAATCTACGCTCAGTAACCAGCCGTCCGTCTTCTGAATCTGCACTTTGCTAGGGGCAGTCTCAGCAAGCAGAGGATGCAAGGCAGAAAACTCGACTTCAAAATAAATGAAGTGGGAGTTCAGGGTGATGTGTTTAGATGGGTGCAGAATTGGCTCAGACACAGGAAGCAGAGGGTGATGGTGCGAGGAACCTCCTCAGAATCGGCTGATGCTAAGAGTGGTGACCAGCAGGGGGCAGTGCTGGGGCCGCTGCTATTTGTAATATACAGAAATGATTTAGATAGGAATATAAAGAACAAGCTGGTTAAGTTTGCAGATGATACCAAGGTAGGTGGATTAGCAGATAATTTGGAATCTGTTATATCATTATAGAAGGACTTGGACAGCAGACAGGCTTGGGTAAATTTGGGATAATAAAATTTAATGTCAGTAAATGTAAAGAATTACACATAAGAAGTAAAAATGTTAGGTTTGAATACACAATGGGCAGTTGGAAAATTGAGAGTCCACCTTATGACAAGGATTTAGGAGTCGTAGTGGACTCTAAGCTATGGACTTCCAGACAGAGTTCAGAAGCCATTAAGAAAGCTAACAGAATGTCAGGTTATATAGCGCCTTGATGTGTGGAGTACAAGTCACAGGAGGTTCTGCGCAAGTCTTTATAACACACTGGTGAGGCCTCATCTGGAGTATTGTGTGAACACAGGGACACAAGGACAAAACAGCACTGGATAGAGAAGAGTGACTCGGCTAATTCAGGGCTACACGGGGTGAGTTATGAGGAAAGATTAAAAGAGCTGAGTCTTTACAGTTTAAGCAAAAGAAGATTAAGAGGTGACATGATTGAAGTGTTTAAAATTATGAAGGGAATTAGTGCAGTGGATCAAGACTGTTATTTTAAAATGAGTTCATCAAGAACACGGGGACACAGTTGGAAACTTGTTAAGGGGAAATTTTGCACAAACATTAGGAAGTTTTTCTTTACACAAAGAACCACAGAAACTTGGAATAAGCGACCAAGTAGTGTGGTAGACAGTAAGACGTTAGGGACTTTCAAAACTCGACTTGATGTTTGTTTTAGAAGAAATACAGTGGTGTGAAAAACTATTTGCCCCCTTCCTGATTTCTTATTCTTTTGCATGTTTGTCACACAAAATGTTTCTGATCATCAAACACATTTAACAATTAGTCAAATATAACACAAGTAAACACAAAATGCGGTTTTTAAATGATGGTTTTTATTATTTAGGGAGAAAAAATCCAAACCTACAGGGCCCTGTGTGAAAAAGTAATTGCCCCCTGAACCTAATAACTGGTTGGGCCACCCTTAGCAGCAATAACTGCAATCAAGCGTTTGCGATAACTTGCAATGAGTCTTTTACAGCGCTCTGGAGGAATTTTGGCCCACTCATCTTTGCAGAATTGTTGTAATTCAGCTTTATTTGAGGGTTTTCTAGCATGAAGCGCCTTTTTAAGGTCATGCCATAGCATCTCAATTGGATTCAGGTCAGGACTTTGACTAGGCCACTCCAAAGTCTTCGTTTTGTTTTTCTTCAGCCATTCAGAGGTGGATTTGCTGGTGTGTTTTGGGTCATTGTCCTGTTGCAGCACCCAAGATCGCTTCAGCTTGAGTTGACGAACAGATGGCCGGACATTCTCCTTCAGGATTTTTTGGTAGACAGTAGAATTCATGGTTTCATCTATCACAGCAAGCCTTCCAGGTCCTGAAGCAGCAAAACAACCCCAGACCATCACACTGATTGGTGATTTAATGAGTATTGTGGAGGAGAGTGTGCTTTGTACACTGTGGCATAAAAATAAAGTTAACTTGAGGACTTTTACCTGGTGTCTGGAGTCGTGGACAGGGGTTCAAGGGCGAGAGCGCCCCCTATCGTTCACTATATATATATATTTATATATATATATATATATATATATATATATATATATATATATATATATATATATATATATATATACACCCTGTGGTGGGCTAGCGCCCTGCCCGGGTTTGTTTCCTGCCTCGCGCCCTGTGTTGGCTGGGATTGGCTCCAGCAGACCCCCATGACCCTGTAGTTAGGATATAGCAGGCTGGATAATGGATGGACGGATATATACCGGTATATGTATTTGCTATTAAGTCGCTAAAATGCATTTACCTTAGTGAATAATAAAATAACAGCTTGAGCCTTTATGCATAAGCGCAGAAGATCAAATATGAAACCTCGAGCACAAACTCAGCAGGTAAAGTTGGGATTCTTTTAACAATTACCTGGTCACTTGCTAGGTGCCATTTGAACACTGGACACAGGGAGAACATACAAAGTCCACACAAGGAGGAACTGGAGATGAGAACCTTGGTCTTCTGGTCTTCTTAATGCAAGGCAGCAGTGCTACCACTGCGCACTGACAGACCTTCGCAGCTCGTCGTTCTCCTCCTACTGACTCCTTAATCCTGCAGTCCTGATGCTGACGCTGTTGTCTGTCCATCAGTTCTTGTTGCACATTGACTTCCTGTGAACATTTAGCTGATTGCGTTCTTATTGCGATTTGAAAGCATTTAAAAGCTCCCTCAGGACACTCAGCATTTCCCTGTGATGTGTTTTACATTTGGTGCTGCTTTGTGCTCAGTTTTCATTTACGTAGGTACGTTACTTGGTGGTCAACTTCCACACTTTAAGATTAGCACACACACACAGATTAACACCCTGCAATGTTCCACATAGGACCCCCTTCACATAAGTGCTTATAAGTGTGATGCCCAATGCCTGTCCCTCTTAGTACTCTGCACGGGGACTCACTATCACCAGCACTAACTGTTGTGGCATTGGAGCCCCAAAGCATGTAGTCCCAAAAAGCACTTCCAAAAATGCCCACTTGATGGGAAAACCATCAAACCCAGAGTGTAACAAGAGCAAACACAGAACTGCATAAAAATAAAAAAGTTTTATTTCCACAAAATGGCTCTGTCTAGCATTAAAGCTCTGCAGAGCACGCAAGTCATAGAGTATTTACCTAAATAATAAGGCAAACTAAGTCCCAAAGAATCATAAATCCAAATTGAGGTCAAAACACCGGGCAGGTGGTCAAAAATCCAAAAATATCAAAAAGCACAACAGAAACTCACTGGAACTCCTCAGGACATTTGAAATGAACCACCAGGACCGTCCGGATTTATAGGCCAGAGTGCAGGTCCTGGCAGTAATTGGCAGGTGGCCCCACCTTTTGGGGGACCACTTATACAAAACCGAGGCATTGATCACCTTCTTCTTCCTCTTCTTCACCTTCTTTTCCCACTTCTACATGCGGTCGATGTGCCTGATCAGCCTTTTCCATTCAGCTCGGTCGTGCACCTCCTCACCAGTCAGACTCTTTTCTATCAGATTTTCTTTTGCTTTTTCCATCCACTCCTCCACATTGGCCTCCTTCACTTTCTCATGCCCTGGACTTCCATTCCCATCAGTCTTTTCTCCACACATTCATTGTTTCTCCTCAACACAAGTCCACACCACTTCACTCTACTTTCCAGTTCTTTATTAGATACTCTATCTCTCCCACTTTCATTGCACTTCTGATCGTCTTGTCACAAGCAAACGCTTATGAGGCAGCCAACAAGCCCTAAGGTGAGTGAATTCTCGTGAGATAAAGGTTTAGTATCAGGCATTAATGCCTCTCTTCTTCTCTCACCAGAACTACTGAAGAAAAATAATGGAATACTTCACTCACCACTTACAATTTCGGATCCACAAAATGGCGTTCTAGACAAGACATTACTTCCACTTCCAGCTCATTCTGGTGACGTCACTTTTCCAGTCCCCATATGATGACATCACTTTTTTCCGGTCCCTGTATGATGACATCACTTCCGACTCAGCATGATGACATCAGTTCTGGTCCCCACACGATGGTGTAACTTCCGGTCTCAGATTGATGACGTCACATCCGCCTTTGCCGCTGTGATGTCATTTCCACTCATACTTCCTTCCAGTCACCATTTTGTGTATAAAACCACCAGCTTACTGCTGTATTGTCAAAGGTCTCTGATTTTTGATCAATATTTCTTCAATTTTTTGCCAAGTCCACTGGACATTATACGGGGCAATTCCCCCAACTCTTTTTTCAGTCTGCAAGTCTCCTTATTTTACTACAGTTTCATTTCTTTTTCTGTCCACACCTCCATCTCATCCTTCACATTTCTGTCACATTTAACTCTTCTCTTGTGCTAACTTTACTGTCCATGTCTCAACTATGTAGATAATTGTTGGTCCTACCTCTGTCTTAAAAAAACTCATCTTCAACCTTTGCCTTAATTCTTCAATCACATAATACTCTTCCAATGCACACTGCACTTTATGGGTTATCTCTGCATCTAAATCTCCATCTTGCGTTACCACTTCTTCATCTTCTAAGTGGAGTCAATGGGTTTGATTAACCTTCTCCTTACAGCTCCCCAGTCAGACCCTTAATCTTCAGATCTTCTTTTACTTTATCCATCCACCTCTGCTTTTTTGGCCTCCCTTGCTTTCTAATCCCATGGACTTCCACTCCCATTACTCTTTTGCCCACATATTCATGGTTTCTCCTCATTACATGTCTATACCACTTAACCCTATACATTCTTCGATTTCTCTCCCACATTTTGTCGTACCTCTGATTGCAGCATTTCTTATTCTGTCCTTTTTTTTTAACTGCCTAAGGATCAGTTCCAGCAATCAGAAGGTTTCTGGTTCAAATCCCGTAGCCACAAGAAGTGACTCTACTCCGTTGGGCCCTTGAGCAATACCCTTAATCTGCAAATGCTCCATCCTGGGCATGACGTTGATCTGCATCCAACCCTGTAAGCAAGTCTTCCAACTTGCAGGGAAAACTTGGGAATTGGTGGCAGGATTAGCACTGCAGCCACTGTAAAAAACCTCACACTGTTCCAGTGCGGTGCTGAGATGTCACCCGTTGCACAGCTGCACTCGGATCTCAATCCAACGAGCTGTAATCAGCACATACTCCTCACTACCTCACACATTTCTCTGGTCTTCCTTTCTCTCAATACATCCATAACCAGATCAAAGAGGTAAGAACTTCAAGCAGATCTCTGGTGCAGACCTCCTCTAACTGTGGTCTCCTCTGTTACCCCAACACTGCTTTTAACCCTTGTCCTCACTCCATCACACATATCCTGGACAATCCTCACACACTTCTTTGGTCCTCTTTTCCCTCTCATGCCCCTCCAGACTTCTTAAATCATCTCGCCCCATCCTATATTTTGTAATGCCTGTCCCCTTACACTCCCAAGTCAGATCTTCAAATGCAGGTCTGGTTATAATTCCAAGAGCCAACCCAAAACGATGAGGTGAGGCGGCCATTTGCTGTTATGCATAAAATTTAAAAGTCTTTACCAAGAGAAATTCGGCAGGCTAATACTCCATCCATCCATCCTCTTCCGCTTATCCAAGGTTGGGTCGCGGGGGCAGCAGCTTGAGCAGAGATGCTCAGACTTCCCTTTCCCTGGCCACTTCTTCTAGCTCTTCCGGGAGAATCCCAAGGTGTTCCCAGGCCAGCCGGGAGACAGCATGTTCTGGGTCTTCCCCGGGGCCTCTTCCCAGTTGGACGTGCTCGGAACTCCTTACCAGGGAGGCGTCCAGGAGGCATCCTGATCAGATGCCCGAGCCACCTCATCTGACTCCTCTCGATGCGGAGGAGCAGTGGCTCCACTCTGAGTCCCTCCCAGATGACTGAGCTTCTCGCCCTATCTTTAAGTAAAAGCCCAGACACTCTGCAGAGGACACTCATTTCAGCTGCTTGTACTCGCCAGGCTAATACTGTAGAATGATTTTAAAAACTGCTAAAAACATGGCTTTCTCATAGCTACATTTTATTTGTATCCCTGTTAGTCTATATGGACACTGAGTTATCATTTTCCTCTCGGTTCTGTAATTCTCTGGTAATCTCCACTATTCTCTGCTGTCTTTTCTGATTCTTCTATGGTGGTGACCTGCTCCACCACCAACACCTGATCAAGGCACCACGCTGCCCCCTGTGTTTATATATATATATTGAATGGCAGGTCTCCCAGATGTCCACATGACCAACATCATCAATTTCTTCCATGTGATGCCTGAAAACCATTAGGATTGGTTTAGAACATCTATGTTAGGTAGAATGGCCAGTGGGGGCTGAGCATCTTTTTGGCCTTGGAACCCCTGCAGATTTTTTTTTTTTTTTTCTCCAGCCTAACTAGAATTTATTTTCGCTTTTATCTGTCATTCTGAACATCCGACCTTACCTTTTTCATTGTTACATCTTCTTATATAATATGCTACCGTGGCTGTCCGTTTGTCTGTCCAGGATTTTAAATCACCTGTAGCTCGCAAACTGTTTGACCAATAGACCTGATATTTGGTACACATATACAACGTAACATCTACTATCCACTTTTGGGGTGATGATTGACCTCCTCTTTTTATTTTTATTTTATTTTATTTTAGAATCAGCTCTAGGCAGCGGGCAGCAGGGCAGCTGTGTGGCGCATATATATGGGTGCTGTTCTCATTCCTTACCACCTTCACCGTCCCTTTCCCTACCTCGTCATATCTTAAATCATTCTTGAGGCAGACTGAAGCCTTATTTAAAGAAAACGTACTAAGTAATTGCAACACAAACATTGACCAGTTTTAACGTGAAAAGATGTCGTTGAAAGAAGAGAACAAGCAGGCCACTAGGGTGGAATAAAGAAGAGCTGCTCATGAAGGATCAAGCACATCAACCTCTGAGCAAATGAATGCAGAAAAAGAGAATGAGAACTAGGAATGCTCAAGTCACGTGTACTGGTACTGTATAATATTATTGTTTAATCGTGTTTTTTTTTTCTTTGTACCCTCCCCACCATAACCCATCATCAATAGGGACAAGGAACGAAAGCTTTAGATTTCGATCTTCATTTTAGAGTACCCATACACCGAAAACATTGATATCTCAATGATGGGTGTGTGTCTTTCTTTTGACAGTCTAGAGCTAAAACGGCTGGACAGAATAATACCAAACTCAAAACTTAAGCCTCTTATGAGGTGACAATGTGCTGATTAGTTTTTGAGTGAAATCGTGCAAGAGAAAGAGACACTCCCTTAAATGCCATATTTCTGCAATTAATTATGAATTATTCTTGTCAATTGCTGTCATAATGACCCATCAGAGTGGTAAATACAGTAATTACTGAAATGTTATAGAACAGTTTGGATAACTTGGTTCCTAGGTCACCAAGGGGGCCTTCAAACCTGTCCCAGTTACACCAGTTCTGCCAAAATTCTAGCAATTATAAGCAGCTTGTGGAAGGAGGCCCAAAATGTTTGTCTCAAGTGAAACAATTTAAAAGCAATGCCACCAAATATGAACAAAGTGTATGTAAACTTGTGACCCATTAGAACTGTGATATAGTCGATAAAAAGTGAAATACTCTGCGGTCAGTGAACATTATTGGAAGATATTACTTCTGCCCTCACAAATTAGACGTGTTAAACGATATGCCAAATTTATAGTTTGTCAGTATAAAATCTGTGGTGGGCTCATAAAGTGAGTTTGAAGAATTCACCCTGTAATAAGATGAGATGTGAGGCGTGAAAAGGTTTGGGGCAGCCACCCGTTTAATTCGGTTTCCTGACTGCAAAAGTACTTGAGACATTATATTCAAGTTTATACAACAGAGTCCAAAACAGAACTGCCTGCCAGAGCAAAGGCAGTGGGCTTTATAGGACAGAGGGCGGAAGTGATGTCGTCCTCTGGGCCGGAACTGGAAGTGACATCATCCTTGGGGCCGGAACCGGAAGTGCCCTCATTCTTGGTGCCGGACCTGGAAGTGATGTGTCCTTCTTGGAAATGGTGACTCCTGGTGGGATTTCCCGGGTAAGACCTGCAGAGAACTCAGAAAGAGTGTCAGCGTACCCCGCCCCCCCCGGGCAGATGTATAAACAGTATTTTCTAAGCCCTTCAGCTGCCTCCCATGCACACGTGTGTGACAACCCCAAGTGTATGTAAACCTCTGACTTCAACTGTATGTCATCACTGTTCTTATCCCATTAGACAAATCATATTTATGTTAATGTGCACATGAGAGATTCTGGGACCTGTGACATTCCACACTTTTGTCCTTGTAATAACATGACTTGCTTCACTCGCCAACCCCAGGGCGGTTGCTACATGGTGGCCACTTCGCGGCCCTGCCACTAGCGTATAGGGAAGCAGATGTACAATTGAAACAGATTGTTATTTTCATGGGAATTGTTACATATGCATAATAGAACTAACTATTTTACATTACAGCAAGTAATTAACCATATTAAAAAATAGTAAAATGTAATAAATTGAAAGAAAATTACGTTTCACGTTGCGTTAGAGGTATTCGCTGCATCATACGTTTTCATTCTGCTTGGCTTTGAAATTAACACGCAATTACTTTTTAAACTTACACTTTTACTGTAACACTTCAGTAAAAATAATATTTGGAATTATCTTTTCGTCAATATCACATTGAATTTTGATTCCGTGTTCGGACTTACATTGCGACAATGCAACGTATAACTACCCGTGAGTGAATATTGTTTCTTTCTCTCTAATAAATAAACCGACTTTTTCGAATGTTTGTCTCTGTGATTTGTTAATTGTCATAGCATAAGCTAGTCTAACGAGAAACGGTTAACATTTTAATACGAATGGCATATCAAGATCTCCTTTGGTGTGTAATGTTATCCGCGGAACATGTACTACATTACCTTTCTTGTCGCCTGTTAAAATTTTACATGTCAGAATTGTTCAATCAATTTTCAATACAACTGATCTTGTTCTATTGCACAGCCCATCACTCAGACATAAATTACGCAATACCATTGCGATACATCCTTCTTTCAACAATAATTTGTGTGGTGGTAGACCGGACGGTGTTAACAGCTGTAGATATTCTACATGATATTGTAAATTGTTGTTTTCATCTTCCTCACCATCACCACCAACTGTTTTAGCATAGACTATTGATACGCATTTAACCAATTTGCTGTGTAACCGATCAACAATTTTTGCGTTAACTCATTTGACTTCATCTTTTCTCGGTGCTAGGATTGTCTGTGTGCTCATTTTTTCTGCTGATAACTCTTCGTGATGAAATTCTTCAATAAGATTTGGACACAATAAGTCTTCTTTAATTGGGAACTTAAAGTGAATAAAATGTTAAAATGTAGAAGAGCTTAGAGGGCAAGAAGTCCATTGGCATGGACATGGCCCCATCCATCACTTGTTGTGATGTCATTTTAAGCCAGAACCGACCGACTGGGAAACAGTGTCTAAGAGGGGCAGATCTACCATCCGGGGATTATAGGTGAACACTGGCAATGGGCCTTTTCACAAATGTCAAATTCCGCTTGATGAAATGATGGAAATTTGCAAATTAAATTGATTTAGCCAAAATCTCAACAAAATAAACTTCATCGTTTCTCGGTGCTAGAATTGCCCATGTGCTCACTTCTTCTGTTGATAACTGTTCGGGATGAAATTCTTCAATAAGATTTGGACATAATAAGTCTTCTTTTATTGAGAACTTAAAGTGAGAGAAATATTAAAATTTATAAGAGCTGAGAGCGGAGGAACTGTGTCTGAAAAAAGCATTCACACCAATGAGAGGTTAGAGGAATCGTGGGTGTGGGCCGTTAACCGGAAATGGCTGAGAGGGGGGCAGGACTTGAAAAAATCTCTTGGCAATAGTCTCGTCTCGTCTCAAGATTTTCTTTTATAATAGAGAGATTTTTAATTTCTACCACACTATTGAAGGCCCAGACCCTTTAAATCAGGGCTGAGCAACGTTGATGGTCCTGGAGGGCCTCAGTGGCTTCAGGTTTTTGTTCCAACCCAATTGCTTCATGAGAAATCATTCATTGCTGACGAAGCACTTATTGCTCAAGTGACATTTTTCTGCTTCATTTCAGTGGTCTCACTTGTTAAGATTTTCCATCCATCCATTATCCAACCCGCTATATCCTAACTACAGGGTCACGGGGGTCTGCTGGAGCCAATTGTGAAGATTTTTAACGCTTTAATTGCTTATTTTTGTCTTTAAAAGTTATATTCAGTCATTGTCCAACCTGCTATATCCTAACACATGGTCATGGGGGTCTGCTGGAGCAAATCACAGCCAGCACAGGAACAAATCACCGCAGGGGGCACAGTGATTGCCAATCCACCTAACCTGCATGTCTTTGGACTGTGGGAGGAAACCCATGCAGACACGGGGAGAACATGCAAACTCCACGCAGGGAGGACCTGGGAAGTGAACCCAGGTCTACTTACTGCGAGGCAGCAGCGCTACCCACTGCGCCACTGTGCTGCCTTCAGTTGTGTTCATTGTTCCTTATTAGAAATAAGGCACAAATGACAAAGAGACTAGCAGTTCTCCATCGAGCTTATCTCCATTTCCACCCACGTGTATTCATCATTCACTATTTGGTTTAATGAAGGACTCAGAAGGAAACTGAAGAGAAAGAGAAAAACTGAAAATGATCCGTTTCAGGCTTCAAATCACTTGGCTGATGCATGTTATCATAAGAAAGCAAAAAAAAATCTATGATTTAAAAATGTTAATGTGAATTTCATTTATAGAGCACATGTAAAACAACATCAGTAATGCTGTAGCCCAAGTACTTTACAAAAAACATAAATAAAATAAATTCAATAAAATACTATAAAAACACAATTTAAACCAGAAGTCAATTGAAACAAACAAAAGACTAAAAGGAAGGAACCATCGGTATCACTGAAGGTCACTGAAAGTGAGAGAATAGAAATGTGTCTTCAAACACGTTTGAACAGTTCAATTGATGTAATTAGGTCATGAACTTCACAGGCGAGGTGCAGCAGCTGCAACAGCCCTGTCCCCCTTAGTTTTGCACTTAGTACGAGGGGCCACAAGAGACAACTGACCGGTAGATCTAATCTCTCTGGATGGCTGGTGTAAAACACACAATTCAGATAAACAGATGGGAGCTTACCCACATATTGATTTAAAAACCAGTGTGGACCACTAGGGGGTGCACCACCACCCAAAACCAACACAGACAGACCTGGGACACAAGTTCAAGGCACACGTTTTTTTTAATTTTTCTCACGTGGGAAATACCTTCCCCCATTTCCCAAAAGCAGAACACAGTCCACAGCACAATGCAACTCTCTTCTTTCTCTTCTCTCCTTCCTCCACTAATCCTGGCAAGTTTTGTCTTCTCCCACCCGACTCTCAGAGTAGTTGGTGCTGGCTCCTTTTATAGGCACCCGGGAGTGCTTGAGGAGCTTGTTGACTCGCTTCAGCCAGCGCTTCCGGGTGTGGCAGAGGAGCTGCCCATAAGGGCTCAGCAGCAGCCGCAGCAACACCTGGCGGCGCTCACAGAACCCAACTCTCCAACTCCCATGGAGCCCTGCAGGTATCTGAAGCACCACTGCAACCCAGGGGGGCTGCCACCTAGCACTCCAGGGGAGGTAATGCTCTGGATGTGCTCCTTCTCCCGGGACGTTCTTAGGCATACGCGAACTACGCATCTGCGTAGGGCTCCAACCGTGAGGGGGGGCCCTGGTCCGGCCCTGACTTACAATTTTTTTTTTTTGTTGTCGGTCTGTGGGCCTGGGGCCCTGTCATGCCCCTGGCACTGCAGTTGTCTTTGCCAGTCCCTCACGTTGTGTGTCATGATACCCTCCTCACCCTACATTTTATCGTTTTTTTCCGGACGTTTTATTAGAACACCTGAGCTACAGGGGGGGACCCCCCACCATCCAGGGACTGCACATTAGGGGGCTGCACATTTCTGAACCACGTAGGGCCCTCAAACTGCTAAGAATGGCCCTGCCTCCCCCGGTCCTTCCAATATAGAGGAATCCCAGCTGGGCAAGAGCTGTATGCCACACCAACAACAAAATTTTAAAAAATCAATTTTAAAACCCATTATTTTAACATGGCTTTCTCAAATCTTCATCTTAGTGTAACCCTGATATTCTGTATATGCATTTAATTATCATTTTGTTCATGGCTCTGTAATCCATACTAATCCCTACTTTCTCTGCTGTTTTTTTTTCCGGTTCTCTGTGGTGCCGATCTGTGCCACCGCCACCTGATCAGGGTATCATGCAGTCCCTACATTGATGGATTGAAGTCCAGATGTCCACGAGACCATCATCATGTAATTCTTCCACAGTGAAGCCTACAAATCTGAGGACTGATTGAGATCATTTATGTTAGGGGGGCTGGGTGGTCTTGTGGCCTCGGAACCCCTGCAGATTTTGTTTTTTTCCCCAGCCCTCTGGAGTTTTTTTTTGTTTTTTCTGTCCTACCTGGCCATTGGACTTTAATTTTTTCTATTGTAATAAATCAGTCACAAAGACAAGCATAAAGGTTTGGGGAATGGCCCCGTATAATGATTGTAGGTCAAGATGATAAAGAAAACTTTTATCAGACATTGGACAAGCGTGTTAAGGTTCAGTCAGTTTATATATGATGGGTACAGGAAATGACGGAAGCAGGAAGTGATGTCATCTGCAGGAGCTGGAAGTGACGTCATCATGGCGAAGCCAGAAGTGACGTCATCTATAGGACCCGGAAGTGACGTCAACATGGCGAAGCTGGAAGTGACGTCATCGTGCCAGAGCCGGAAGTGACGTCATCATGGCGGAGCCGGAAAGTGACGTCATCATGGCGGAGCTGGAAAGTGACGTCATCTGTGGCAGCCGGAAGTGACATCATTATGGTGGAGCCGGAGGTGACGTCATTTTCTGGAGACGGAAATGACGTCATCGTATTGCGATCTGAAGTGGATGGTGAACCGATTGAAATAGGGGTAGTTGTGGGTATTGAATGATTATTTTTCTTCCTTCGTTCTGCAGGGTTAGAAAGAGAGGCATTAGTACCGTCATACAACTCCCCATCTTGTAGCCATTCACTCACCTCTGGACCTTTTGATTGCCTCCTATTTGCACGTATGTGACACTATGTTAATTAGTATTGCATAATTTTATTTTTAGATTTGTATTATCGTGATATTTCCCTCTACTTACCCTTTACCTAGGGGTAAGTGTACTCATCAGGTTCATTACCGGGTTGGTCAACCGCCACACCTTAAGATTATCACACACTTACATACAGTAGATATACACATACACACGGAAACTCAACAGTGCCCTATGAATGACACACACACGCTGATTAACCTCTAGCACTTTAAACCACACAAGTTCCTTAGGAACAACACAGCCTGTCACTCTCTCAGCACTTCAAGAGACTTACTTAGTACTGGCACAAACAACATACAATGTTTTAAATATATCTCAGACCTAAATATTACTTTCTCCAAGAAAATATTCAATCATACAAAAGCTCAGCATCCTTGACTATTGGCCATTTATTAGCCAAGAATGCCTAACTTTAAGTCCTGCTCCCTACTATTGGGTGAAGCTCTCACCCTCGGTCCTTGCAAACCTCCAGCTGCACCAGGTGCTCAAAGAAATCTACCTTATTACTTCAATCACTCTAGACATGAAGATAAAGCATAGAAAGTTAAAAGTAGCACGAGTCACAAAAAGCACAATGAGACATGAAAAGGTCTTGGGCAGCCACCCGTATATTATATCCTGGCTGCAAAGAGGTAAATTGGTCAGAGTTCGTTACTCATGCGAGTCCAAAACAGAACTGAATTGCCACCTTAAAATGGCGGCTTTTAAATACAAGCGGAGGAAGTGATGTGATCAGGGCCGGAACCGGATTTCCAGAGAATGGTTTGTAAGGGATTGAGAGAGACAATTAGTGTTCCTCACTGCTCCCTAGTCAGGAATGGAATTACTATTATTCAGGCCCTTTAGTTGTCTCCTAATCGCACGTTTGTGACAACATTCGGTCGGGGCCCTACATTGTATTTATTACAGGAATAATAATTATAGTAGAACAAAGAATAATAGAAAATAGGACTAATAGTACTAATAGTACAATCTGGACATATACTGTATATGTATATACTAGCAAAATACCCGCGCTTCGCAGCGGCGAAGTACTGCCTTAAAATTTTTATAAAGAAGAAAATTAAACCTTTTTAAACTGAGGGAAAATATACCAATAATTATTTGTTAAGGATCTCTTTGTATACCACATTGTGAGTTCGGCATTCCGGTTGTAATATGACCAAGCTGTGCGCTGAGCTTACTCTTGAGCATGCAACGTACAGTCGGCCATGTGAACAGTAATCTTGTTTCAAATCTCACAGCTTGTATTGCTGCTCTCATAATCGGTTTGAGTTTCATGGTTTGTTTCAATGACGACAGTATTTGTAGGACTTGTTGTGTTGAAGTGACATTTGGCATCTGTCAAGCGTTGTAAGCACACAACCGGTTTCATTGATAACTTCACATCCAGCTTTTGGGAGTTTAAACATTCATAAACATCAAAGTGTCCACTACTCAAATCGTCACCTGTCAATCTAAGATGTTTAAGAGGCATTGGTGGTTGTCCAAAGGTGTAAAATATTTGGCCATTTCGGTACACTTGAAAGTGACAACCGAACAATTCAGCAGCAGCCATCAACTCACCTGCAGAACCATAGGTGAAGGGCTTAAGCATTTCACTCTTCTAGTGCTCCTGTGTAGTCTAATTATCTCCTGTACCATCATCAGTCCACACCTTGAACGTATCTCAGTCATTCAATACATAAGACACAATGGATATCAAGAGTGAGCCTGATATGGCCGTGCAATATGTAACACAGAGAATGGAAAAGGCAGGTGCCATCTCCGGGCATGGAAACCACTCGGTAAGTGACAGTTCTTTGATCGATGGTGATCACCTCGATAGACATGTTAATGCGGGTACGGTTGGAATGATAAAGGAAATGGGTACCTGAACAATGTAAAGTAAGTCTAAAATACCTGCACAATAACTATAATCCTAATAAATGAACAATAAAACAGCGGAGAAGCCATGGATTAAATTAAAAGGCTGTAGTTATCAGCAGGGAGACGTGAATCCGTGACGAAGCAAGGAAGGGAATGTAGAGACCGGAGCGACGGATGGCCTTATATAGGCAGGCAGCCAACAACGTGGGAGGCGTTGGAATGGAGGACCCAACGCCGCCTCACACGGTGACCGAGCTGAAGGCTATCGACGTATATATGCACTGTCACACACGTGTGCATGGGAGGCAGCTAAAGGGCTTGAGTGAAGGCAGTTTGGAGGCATGCCAGGGTGTGGCAGAGTGCACTGACTCTTTTTCTCCCTTGCCTGTAGACCATTCCCGGGGGATTTCACCTGGCTCTCCTGACATCACTTCCAGGACTGAGCCAATGGAAGTCGGCCACACCAGCTCCAGTCCCTCTGATGTCACGCCCAGCTATGAACCAATGGTGGAAGACCACGTGCCGGATCCATATGACCTCACTTCCCGTCTCCCCCTTTAAAACCTGCCCCTTTTCCTTTGTTTCCTCAGTCTTGTTTTGGACTCAGTTCAATGCACTTTAGTGCTGATTATTTGTTAAAACGACTTTTTCAGCCAGGATACCACATTATACGGGTGGCTGCCCCAAACCTTTATCTGTCCATGTCTCGTTCTTGTGACAGCACGTAAGTAGGATTCAATTAGCGTTGGGAACCCGTGTACCAAATTTCTTGAAGATGGGCCCATAAGTAACAAAGACCGTTGAAAAGTTCAATATGGCGGCCGACAGCGCCATCATACCACCGAAATAAGTACGTACATTGGTTTCGGTTAGCGCAGGGAAGCCGCCTACTAAATTTCGTGAAGATGGGGCCATAAATAAGAAAGTTCAACATGGCAAACGTTGTTGACCGTTATGACCATTACGCATAGAATTTCGAAATGAAACCTGCTTAACTTTTGTAAGTAAGCTGTAAGGAATGAGCTTGCCAAATTTCAGCCTTCTACCTACACGGGAAGTTGGAGAATTAGTGACATTGGAAACTTCAATATAGCGGCCGACAGTGGCATCATAGCACTGAAAAAAGTACGTACATTGGTTTTGGTTAGCGCAGGGAAGCCACCTACCAAATTTCATGAAGATGGTTCCATAAATAAGAAAGTTCAACATGGCGAACGTTGTCAACCGTTATGACCGTTACGCGTAGAATTTCGAAATGGCATGTGTTCCCCTCCCAGGCTGTAAACCCATTTAGCAACTTGTTGTTCCAGATGCCCAGGTTATAAACTAATCGATAGCCTGAAGCACCAGCATGTCTTCCTTTCTTTCTGGGAATAGCTGTTTTAAAAGTGAGGTGCATCTGGGAAGAGGATATGCTTTGTGTCCTGAATTTAGTTCATCTGTTGTTGTCTTGAGCAAAATATAATGAAAATACAGAACAAAATGTACAGATTTTGTACCCCATGACAATAATTTTTTTTCTTTTTCTTTTTTCTTTCTTCATCTTGTAAAGCACTTTGAGCTACATCATTTGTATGAAAACGTGCTCTAGAAATAAATGCTGTTGTTGTTGCCTCAACCGAAAAACGGTGAGCAGCATTCTGGATCAATTTCAACCTGCGTAACAGGAATTTGCTGACCACAGAATACAATAAGTTGCAGTAATCAAACTGAGAAAGGATAAAAACAGGAGTAACTTTCTCAAGATCCCTATGAGATAAAAAAGCTTAACCTTGGCTAAAAGACAAATTTGGAAAAAGCAGCTCTTGACCCACAAACTGATCTGTTTCTCAAAAGAGAGGTGACTATCAAAAATAACTCCAAGACTCCGAACATGGGGTTTGCAAAAGTCTGCAAAAGATCCAAGGTGTTCAAAACCAGTTTGAGCTTTGGCAGGAGGACCACTTATCAGCACTTTCATTTTATTTTGATAAAGATTGAGAAGCCATCCAGGATCTTAGGTCTACAAGACAATTAACAGTGAAAATAAAAGTGTGAGGTTGAGCTTTTGTTGCTTGTGCACCTTTTTTCCGCTGTCACATTTTTTCCTTCCACTCAACTTTCCATTAATCTGCTTGGATACGTCACTCTTTGAACAGCCAGCTCCTTTAGCGATGACCTTCTGTGGCTTCTCCTCCTTGTGGAGTGTCTCAATGACTGTCTTCTGGACAATTGTCAAGTCAGCAGCCTGATTGTGTGGCCTACTGAACCAGACAGAGACCACTTAAAGGCTCAGGACCCCTTTGCAGGTGTTTTGGGTTAATTAGCCGAGTGGAGTGTCACACCAGGAGCCTACAATATGGAACTTTTTCACACAATTCTAATTTTCTGAGATACTGAATTTTGGGTTTTCATTACCTGTAAGCCATAATCTACGGTAGCCGAGAGAGGACATGCAATGTCGTTATTTTTTTAAATCGTCTCCTCGAGATAACAGACTAATTTTATCGAGATCTTGAGAAAACGAAACTTAACCTTTGCTTAGATTGCGACGCCTATACAGCTGAAACCTTGCTAACCGTCTGCTTAAATAACGGACACTAATGTTATTATTTTCTAAACTAAGGCATAAACGTATTTCAGCCTACGTCAGCCCTTGATTGAACGAAGATGTGACGTGCTGATCAATACAGTTCTGCTCTTCTGCCATTTCAAACAGGACGTGGCTTCAATAAGCTAAACATTAACCCTTATCCATGAATGCCATTTTTATAACATTTCCATGAATGGGGGGTCTTGCAGACCATTTTAAACTGGTTAAATCTGCCTAAAAAGCAATACAATAACTTCAGAAATTTTTATTACCTCTGAAATGAAGTAAATGTGATGTAAATTTCAATGGTTTACATGTTACCTTTGTTATAGTAATGCGTGTTCAGTGTTCACCAAATCATATAAAATACAGTCTTAGTAGCACTAAAACAAGACGTCAGTTCCACGTCTGATTCGCATACGGAACAGTCACTCAGAATCTCCCTCAACTTCAGCTTGTTTGATAGATAGATAGATAGATAGATAGATAGATAGATAGATAGATAGATAGATAGATAGATAGATACTTTTAATCCCAAGGGGAAATTCACATAATCCAGCAGCAGCATACGCAGGTCAGACACACAAGGGAATGCTCTGAATGTTCCTGGAAAACTGAAAGTTGGCACTGGGAGCAAGCGGCCTTTATCTTTCTCCCCTTTGCCCATTGGCACATGTGACAACATCGCTTCTTAGCTACATTTTCTGCATCTCCACGGGGCTGTTTCATCATCAATTTTTGTTTCCTCATCACTTGACACAGTGTCACTTCCATCATCGTTGTCCTCTTCATTTGAGTTGTCTGATGTATCGAAATCCGACAAGTCCTTCATTGTTTCAGCCAGGGCTTCACTTGCATTGAATTTCTTTGTTGGTCGTTGACTCATCCTTATATATAATTTGATACTATCCGTATGTATGGTGTTCGTGTCAATACCTCGACTCAATACAAGTTAGAACTATGTAATGGGACTCTGCCTCTGTAGTTAGAACATCACGTGGCAAATGCGGACGCAGTATTGCATGATTGGCTAAGAATGTTCGAATGCTTCAGTGACGCCGCTGGACGGCCGAGTATAGTAAGTCGGATTTGGTTCCAGCAGATAACAGTAAGTTCGGTTGGTTTTTGGAATGTTGGTTTGGTGGGGGCGTACTTTCCAGCCAGGACTAACATCGTCAACTGACTTAAACCCTTCGACACCTCCGGAACCGTAAGTAATTTAGAACGTATCGCCATTTGCTTGGTACGTCGAAATCTATCTTTGGGCAGTTTGGTTTTGGCATCCGTCCTTCTGACATCTATTGGCAAACTGAGTAATGACAGCTGGGTATTATCAACGGTCATTGTTTAAACTTTAGCCGATCTCAGATCTAAAATGACCACGCCAACATAATTATTACTCTGAGTCTGATTAGAGTCACAAAATACGGTTTGTTTTGAAAATGAGGTGTGCCGAAGAGCTGAGTTCACATCTCGCAGCCCCGTTTAAACAGGAAGCTCTTCATTACATCGGTCGAAAAGGTCTATTTTAAGCACAAATCAGTGCCATGATAACAAAATCATTTCAAGGACTTAAAAAAAAGAATTCTTTGCAGAGAAAGTATGGATTTCACAAACGTAGAATTTGTCGCCCAATTTGATCAGGCTCCCAGTCACTAGTTGTTCATAAACACATCAACTGGACTTGCTCCTCAACAAACTATACACCAGCAATGTCTCACGCAGGACTAAGAAAATCCAAACCAAAAGAAAATACAAATTTAAATAGAAAATTCAAACATAAAATATAAAACGAAGCAAAAACGCTCGTACAAAATTGGTAACGTTTTCATGAATGGGGAGTTCTCGGAGACCTCCAACTACTTTGTGCTACTGTAGCACTTATTTGCACTAAGCTATTGAGAAGCGGATTTCGGCACATTTTTCAAGACAACACAAAATCAAACGTCAGAAAATTTCATGGCCGTTATATTACCTTAAAAGGGAAAGAATTTGAAAATCTGCGACTGGAGGTCCTGGAGACCCCCTCATTCATGGAATAGGGTTAAACCTTAGATACAATTATTTCATAATTTTGAGAAAACAAGATCTTTTGTTTTATTGAGATCTCCATAAAATTATTCTGTTATGTCGAGAAAACAAAGTTCATTTTCTCGAGATCTCGATAAAATGAGTCCGTTATCTCGAGGAAACAAATTAAAAAAGTAAAGATATTGCACATCCTCTCTCAGCCTCCGTAATAATCAGCAAAATGAAAAGAAATAAATGCTTGAAATATATCACTCTTTGTGTAATGAATCTATATAATATATGAGTTTCACTTTTTGAATCGAATTACTGAAATAAATTAACTTTTCGATGATATTCTAATTTATTTCTCTGCACCTGTGTGCCGTTGCAATTTAGCATTGATCCCAGTACAGTATTTGTTGTTTTACTGTGAGAGGCGAAGGAATCACAGAGCTTGAATAGTCATCAGACTGTTAATTAAAAAAAAATTTAAAAATCAAGACATAAAGAGTGATTACATTACTCCTTCATGGCGGTTTGTATGGCACGTTGCATACATATCACAATGCAGAAGCTTTGCAGGTTAACCGAACCCAAGGCCAGGACGCAGCAGTACAGTGCATGAGGTGGAGACCAGTTACACAAAGGTGTAAATGGAAAGAAGCTAAATGGTGAAATGCTGGTTTATTTTATCACTTGCATCTTATCTATACTAATAAAAGACAAAGCCCTCACTGACTCACTCACTCACTCATCACTAATTCTCCAACTTCAGGTGGAAGGCTGAAATTTGGCAGGCTCATTCCTTATAGGTTATTTTCAAAAGTTAGGCAGGATTCATTTTGAAATTCTACGTGTAACGGTCATAACTGGAACCTACTTTCGTCCATATATATGGCCATAGCTTGCAGCTCGGTCGCCGTGCGTCCCGCATCATCACGCCTACCACGTAATTGAGTACCTGCCCATATAAGGTAAATATTCGCGGGTGAAGGACTGTGCTTAGCATATTCATAAGTGCAGCTACTGCGGAAACCCTCTGACGCTGAACAAGCCTTTGTACACATATCAATAGGAAAGCAAGGTGTAAAGCTTAAATTTAAATTATGTTCATAGACACGCTACCGCTAAATATTCGCAGGCAAATCCACAACTTAATACCGGGAATGCCTGTTAAACATCTTAGATTCACGAGTAGCGATTTGGGTAGTGATCACTTCGATGAATGAAAGCTATTCAAAAAACGCATTACACAATTGAGAAGGCAGCAAAAGAATATGAAGCGAGTGATGCATACAAGCATATTCATACGTGCAGCTACTGTGGAAACAAAGCACGGTGTAAACCTAAAGTTTAAATTAAGTTCATAGACAGGCTACCGCTGGTGTTTGTCATGCCTGCGATGAACACGATATTCGCGAGATACAAGTTTAATGAGAAGACGCAGGGTTTAAACGAGACTTTTGATCACTTTGTGGCAGAGTTAAAATTGCTGTAACGGAGTTAAAATTGCTGGTGAAGGACTGTGCTTATGCAAACGAATAGGAAAGCAAGGTGTAAAGCTTAACTTTAAATTAGGTTCATAGACACGCTGCTGGTGGCGTTTGTCATGCCTAAGACGAATATGATATTCGCGAGATACAAGTTTAATGAGAGGACGCAGGATATAAATGAGACTTTTCAGCACTTTGTAGTTTGTAGTTAATATTGCTGGTGAGGGACTGTGCTTATGCAAATGAAGATGAGATGGTCAGGGATAGACTAGTGTTTGGCACAAACTCAGCAAAAGTGCGAGAGAAACTTTTAAGTGCCGGGTCTGAGCTAACATTAAATAACGCCATGGACATCGCATGAGATAGCACAAGCACAGCTGAGAAGCTTCGATGCATGTACTCCGAGTGGCTCACGTGAACTGACTTTGTAGGACTGGGAAAGGTTAAATTAAGTTCATAGACACACTACCGCTAAATATTCACAAGCAAATCCACAACTTAATACTAGGAATGCCTGTTAAACATCTTAGATTCACGAGTAGCGATTTGGGTAGTGAACACTTCGATGAATGAAACCTGTTATCTTTACAACGGTTGACAAACGCGGAATATAACTTGAACACAACACGTCCTACAAATACAAACCTGATTGAATGAAATACTGATAATCAAATCCTTGATGACAGCAACACTCATAACACTCACAAAACAATTACATTGACAATCATGTTACGTTATTTTCAAAATGTTTCCTTTTCTTTTTCATAACTTCTTTAACACACTACTTCTCCACTGCGAAGCACGGGTATTTTGCTAGTTGCTAATAAGTAGCAATTAAAACTGGGAGTGCAGCTGTTTAAGATTAAAATCTATATACAATATATGAAAGCCAAATACCACTGACTCACTCATCACAAAATCTCCTGAACCATGAGGACTTGGGACCTGAAATTTGGAATGTAGGTTACCCTTGGCCCATAGGTGCTCGCTAAGAAACTGTAGCAAGGCTACATAACTTGACTGTCAGGTTGGCCTCTGGACTGTCCTTCACTTTATAATGTTGACTGAGAGGGTGTTTGTAAATAGCCCTTGTGACAGATAGGGGGCGCTATCGTCCCCTTGAACCCTCAGACCAGATGCCAGATACCAGATAAAAGTCCAATTATTGACTTTATTTGTACAAAACAGTGCACAAAGCACCCTCCTCTCCACAATACTAATAAAAATTTCCAATACTAAACAATACACAATCCTCCACTCTCCCAGACACGTTGCCACCCTTCCACCCAGCTCAGCTCCTCCCTGCAGCGCCTTCTAGGGGCCCCTGTGGTATCCAGCAGGGCTGTGGATGAAAACTCCAATGTCCATAATTCCCTGCTGGCATTCGGGGCACCTCCATGCTGCAGGGAGGGCTCCACCTGGCGGCCTGGGGATATTGGCCGGCCATAGTCCACACCCTTCAGGCTCCTTTGATGACGTTCCAGTCTGGGATGATCCTGGCTGGTAAATATTCCAGCTGCCTGTTGCCGGTGTCAGGTTTCCATAACGACTGAGAGGAGAAAGGATATTTCGGCGGGAAACTTTTTCTTTTTAAGGTGAATGTCGGATCTAGGAGGGGGAAGAAAGAAAGGAAGGAAAAAGCCGAAGGCAAGGAGGTGCCTATCTACGCTCTAAGAATCATCCAGAATCTTACTTCACCCAGGGACGTCTGCTATTCGTGGGTGGCCACCCCGAAGAAATATTCAGGTGATGAATCCCCGAGAGGGCGGCATGGTGGCGCAGTGGTAGCGCTGCTGCCTCGCAGTTAGGAGACCTGGGTTCGCTTCCCGGGTCCTCCCTGTGTGGAGTTTGCATGTTCTCCCCGTGTCTGCGTGGGTTTCCTCCAGGCGCTCCGGTTTCCTCCCACAATCCAAAGACATGCAGGTTAGGTGGATTGGCGATTCTAAATTGGCCCTAGTGTGTGCTTGGTGTGTGGGTGTGTTTGTGTGTGTCCTGCGGTGGGTTGGCACCCTGTCCAGGATTGGTTCCTGCCTTGTGCCCTGTGTTGGCTGGGATTGGCTCCAGCAGACCCCCGTGACCCTGTGTTTGGATTCAGCGGGTTAGAAAATGGATGGATGGATGAATCCCCAAGAAGAGGCCAGGTACTTGTGTTCTCCGGGTGCTCCCGTCTGGTGAGTCAGATTCCTGAGTGCGATTCTGTGGGATAGTCAGCAGAGAAGCCATTTCGCCAGAGGACTGTTGTGGTTCCTCGTGCCATTTCGGTAGGAACTGAACTTTAGGATTTTTCTCCTTAATTGTGGACTGCATGAAATCTTTCTTTTTGTTTTCTCTATGTCATAGTTTTTTTTTTTCCTGTGTCAAACCGGGGGTTAGGATTTGGCCACTGGGGAGGTTGTTTGGGGAAGGGGATCACTAATGAGCACTTAGGCACCGGGCAAGTAAATGTAAACCTCAAATTTCATTATATTTATCAGTTCCACTTTCTTTTGTGTGTGAAGGTTGGCCAGTTATTTAAGGGCGTGCATAGCGGACAAGAGGGGCAGAGGACCAAATATGGTAATGCTATTTTAGCCTTCAAATATCGTCCACTTCCCTTGCGGGTTGTGAAGTGTAGGAATCGCGTTCCCATACCTGCGGTTGCTACAAAGCGGTTTGAAAAATTTCGCAGTCCAAGTGCGTTCTGTCTGTATGTCTGTCCGCTTTTCACGAGAGAATTACTTAATAGATTCAGATCTGGTTGTTTTCTATAATTTGCTTGATTTTGCGACTTCTCTCCTTGCGCTAAATACCGATAGTTCGCTTGCAGTACCGATGTATTTATGCAAATCCAACATAGTGGCTGTGGGACGAGATCAGGGGGCGGGGCCTTCCTCATTCACTCGCCAGCCTCTGTTTGAGTCACTCTACCTGTCGCCACGTGTTGGAGCGCACCTCGCCTCCGCTTAGCTAGCGATACCTGTTTGTTCAACAGACATTATCATCTACAGATTGTTAAGGAGTAACATTTGACATTTTTGAGATATAGAGATCAGAACTATGTGTGTTTTAGAGGGTAGCTGCTGATTGCCAGAGATATCGTGGCCATGTGCTTTTCTCCCCACACGGGGGGCGCTCTCCGGTCAGAGCCGAACACGATCAGATACAGTGCCAACGTCTGTTGATTTTGAAAGTTTGTCCTGTTTCATTACTATGTGGGCGAAGCCAAGGGGTATAGCTAGTGTGCTTATATTTATGGCAACAGTTAGTCATGCGTACGCAACAATTTCAAGAAACTTTTTAAGGCCCATTTGTATGTCTGTCCCCTTTTCACGAGAGAACTACTTAATGGATTTAGATCTTTTTTTTTCCATAATTTGCTTGAACATTCCATTGATTTTTGCGACTTCTCTCACTGTGCTAAGAATCAGAGTTCGCTTGCAGGAGCAACAACAACAACAACAACAACAACATTTATTTATATAGCACATTTTCATACAAACAGTAGCTCAAAGTGCTTTACATATTAAAGAATAGAAAAATGAAAGACACAATTTATAAAACAAAATAAATCAACATTAATTAACATCGAATAAGAGTAAGGTTCAATGGCCAGGGGGGACAGAAAAAACAAAAAAACTCCAGACGGCTGGAGAAAAAATAAAAAATGAAATCTGTAGGCAGCGATATATTCGTGCTAATCTGAGACAGAGGCTGCGGGCCGAGGGGACGGTGAAGAGTGACGTCAGGAGTAGAGCGCTGGGCGGGGGGCCTCCTCACTGTCCTGTTTCACTAAAATGCGGGTGAAGCCGTGGGGGATGGCTAGTAAGCAATAAGGCTTCAAAATCTTAACAAGCAAGACAAGTAAAATGAAGCAGAAGTGTTACTTGAGCAAAACAGTCATATGAAAATGTTTGGGAACCCCTCTTAATTCTTTGGATTTTTGTTTCTCATTGGCTGAGCTTTCTAAATAGCAACTTCCTTTTAATATCTGACATGCCTTATGGACACAGTAGGATTTCAGCAGTGACATTAAGTTTATTGGATTAACAGAAAATATGCAATATGCATCATCACAAAATTAGACAGGTGCATAAATGTGGGCACCCAACAGAGATATGACATCAATACTTAGTGAGCCTCCTTTTGCTCCTTTGAGCCTCCAGACGCTGTCCTCCTATAGCCTGTGATGAGTGTCTGGACTCTGATGGAGGTATTTCTGACCATTCTTCACACAAAATCTCTCCAGTTCAGTTCAATTTGATGTCAATGGATAGATTGTCAATGATATTCAAGTCAGGGGACTGTGACGGCCATTCCAGAACATTGTACTTCTCCCTCTGCATGAATGCCTTTATAGATTTCCAACTGCTTTTTGGCTCATTGTCTTGTTGGAATATCCAACCCCTGCGTAACTTCAACTTTGTGACTGATGCTTGAACATTATCCTGAAGAATTTGTTGATATTAGGTTGAATTCATCCGACCCTCGACTTTAACAAGGACCCCAGTCCCTGAACTGGCCACTCAGCCCCACAACATGATGGAACCTCCACCAAATTTGACAGGAGGTAGCAGGTGTTTTTCTTGGAATGCGGTGTTCTTCTTCTGCCATACAAAACGCTTTTTGTTTTGACCAAATAACTCAATTTTTGTCTCATCAGTCCAAAGCACTTTGTTCCATAATGAATCTGACTTGTCTAAATGAGCATTTGAATACAACAAGCGACTCTGATTGTGGTGTGAGTGCAGAAAGGGCTTCTTACTCATCACCCTGCCATACAGATGCTCTTTGTTTAAATTGCGCTGAATTGTAGAACGATGTACAGATACACCATCTGCAGCGAGATGTTCTTGCAGGTCTTTGGAGGTGATCTGTGGGTTGTCTGTCACCATTCTCACAATCCTGTTCATATGCCACTCCTGTATTTTTCTTGGCCTGCCAGACCTGCTGTGTTGGTTTAACTGCAACTGTGCCTGTGGCCTTCCATTTCCTGATTCCATTCCTTACACTTGAAACTGACAGTTTAAACCTCTGAGATGGCTTTTTGTAGCCTTCCCCTACACCAGGAGACTCAACAATCTTTGTTTTCAGATCATTTGAGAGTTGCTTTGAGGATCCCATGCTGTCTGTCACTCTTCAGAACTTGTAATTGACCACCTTAAATACCTTTAACCACTCATGAGCAGACACACCGGTCTATGAAGTTCAAGGCTTAACGAGTTCATCCAACCAAGTAATCAGCATTGAGCAGTGACAGGCATTCAAATCAGCACAATGACAAGGGGACCCACATTTGTGCACAGCCAGTTCTTCACATTTGATTTAATTTCATACAACTAAATACTGCGTCACTAAAAATCTTTGATCGGAAAACACCGCAGTGCTCAGATGTTCCTAGGAAATGAAAGACACACCACTGTTATCTTGTTTGTTGAAAGGAGAGTCAATTATTATGCAGGCTGAGAGGGGTTCACAAACTTTTTCATATGACTGTAAGTGCTTCTTATTAAGCAGTTGGGTTGGAACAAATACCTGCAGCCACTGCGACCATCCAGGAATAACTTTGCCCACCCCTCGTCTAGGAGGACAGTCAGTAATAAGAGAGATGTTATGAAATAGTTTCAGGAAGGCCGTCTCAACGCCATGATAACACCTAAAGCCAGATTAGTAGATCTTAAAGAAATGAAGTGACATGGTAGAGTTTCAACACTAACAAGCCATGACATTAAATAAAATCTGTTATTGGGGAGGAATGCCTTCTAATTAAGCAGGGTCATCTTAACGCATGGGCACGCTGGGCAGTTGCCCGGGGGCACCCATGAGCATAGTGTCCCCATGCTAATCTACAGTGTGTATGTTGTGACTTGCTGTCAATAAATAAATAGTAGACTATACTAAACTATAAATATGTGTTATTGTGTTACAAATGGACATTGGCATTCACCTCTGATTTAGTATCACAGTCACGTGCCTGTATGTGTATGGATCTCACGCACGACATCATTTAAAATCGTATATGTCAACGTCACTTCAACTCAGTTCTCTTTCATAAATGTTTGAGCTGAACACTTGATTAATAATCAATAATTCATTGTCATTTCATGCTGTGCCATCTCTGTCTGTATGGCTTACCAATTGAGTACCATTTATATGGTGAAGTGTTTGTGTTTTTCAAGGTTTGTGTTATATTGTTCAAACATTTATGTTGATTCATCTTTGCTGTGCATCATGTTATTTTAATGTTTAAACACTGATTTTGTTGGAAGTACCTATAAAATAAATATATGTTTCATTTGATCAACCTTACATTTTCATTCCTGTGAGTGGTTGTGAAGGTAGGGACTGCAGTGCACTGCATTGCCCAGGGGCCTATAATGCTGTTAAGATGGCCCTGATTCAGGGTTTGTGGTTTGGGGCTCTCTGGTGCCCCCTTGTGGTTACGTTCCACACAGCCATCTCAACATTCTCATTCGTGACGCATCTTCACCAGCTTTCCTTTTACTGCCCATGCCTCAGCCCAGCTCCACACATCATTGCTGGGCTTGCCAATGTCTTATAAACCTCACCTTTAACCTTCGCCTTAATTCTTTGATTCTTCCAATTGTTCCATCCACTATGTACTCTGTGGGTTATTTCTGGAAGTAAGCTACCAAGTAGTGTTGTGGACAGAAGGACTTTATGGGCCTTCAAAACTCAACTTGATGTCTCCTATTTTGGAAGAATGAAGTGGATAGGACTGGTGAGCTTTGTTGGGTTGAATGGCCTGTTCCCATCGACATTGTTCTAATGTTTTATGGTTACTGGGACAAAATGGCAGGGTCCATAAAAAAAAAAAACATGGCATCATGGGAAGAAGAAAAAAAATATTTATACAGTAAACTTAATATTCTGAAAGAATGAAGTGGATAAGACTGGAGAGCTTTGTTGGACTGAATGACCTGTTCTGGTGTAAATCTTTCTGATGTTCTAATTTAATTCTCTATCTTGGGCTATCACTGATCCTATATATTTAAGCTTCTCCACTATTCCCTGCAGGTTAACCTCCATGCCACCATTTGACAAGAAATTACTTTGTTTCTTAATGTTATTGTGGTCACTCCATTGAAAAGTTGTATTTTAAACGAGACTGGTGTTGATTTTTAATTGCCTCCGCGATCCTGAACTGGATAGGGAAATTAGAAAATGGATCGATTCACGAATGTTGATTGTGTGAAGCTTCGGACAAGCACAGCATGATTCAAGTCCCACGAGAAACTACAACTCCCAGAAAGCACCGCACGCACATGCGATCTGAAGCTCCTCCTGGTGGCCAGAGAGGGAGCTTACATTTTTCAACCCAGAATGCTACTTTGAAGACACGGGAGAAGGGCTCATTCTCTTGCTCCCTTAGGCAGAGGCAGCGGAGAGGGAGCACTGCAACGTCGGGCTCGTCGGTTCAGGAGGCAGACAAGGTTTAATCAATGAAGGTGCATGGAAAAATAAAATAGCCGGCACAGCGATCCGAGAGAACCCCGGACAGAAGGAGCGATAGGCTTTGTCGGGGTAGAGTTCCTCGTTCAATTTTTTTTTTATTGCCAAGTGATAAATAGACAATCTTATTTTTTCGAAGATGGGTAACCGAGGGATGGAGGAGCTAATTCCTCTGGTTAATAAACTTCAGGATGCCTTTTCAGCGATCGGACAAAATGCCGACCTGGATCTGCCCCAGATCGCCGTTGTCGGCGGACAGAGTGCGGGGAAAAGCTCCGTTCTGGAGAACTTCGTCGGGAAGTAAGTGAATCGCTGATTGTGATGTTTATTTTAAAAGTGTCATCCGTCTTAACCGAACACACGCACAGGCAGCTTGATAGATAGATAGATAGATAGATAGATAGATAGATAGATAGATAGATAGATAGATAGATAGATAGATAGATAGATAGATAGATCGATCATATAATTTGGCACAACTCCCAGTGTTGGTTTAAATCTCCAGGATTATACATATTTTGCTATAAGGTATTACATAAGCGCTGTTTAGCACCAGCTGTATCCGTTTATTCTGAGCAGTTCAGAGATACAGAGCCGTCTTGTTGATTTCTCCAATTTGACACTCCGTATTTCTCCTGCTGTGCCTCTTTTCTTATCGGATTGATCTCTGAATGACACCGAGGACCTCTGGGCACGTCTTGTAAATCGGCTCGCGCGGTGCCTTTCATTATCCATCCTTAGTGCTCTGCACTGACATAGCCGGTGCTTCACACTTGTATTATTCAGATGGCTGTGGTTGGGGGTTGGGGGGGTTGGCTGTTTTTTCATTGACATTACACTGCGGAGCCATTGCATGAAAAGTAAACACTCACTGGGCTTGCTGAGAACTAGAAGTGACCGTCAGTATCATTAGCCGTGACATCTTCATGCTTGCGTCCGCTGTCCTCATCACATCTTTATGGCACCTCCAATGAGCTGCACGTCTCTTCAGTATCGTGAAGCTGCTGCCCTTGCAAAAATGGCAGATTGGCATTCGGTGAACAGTTCATGCCATATATACAGTAATTACACGGCTTACAGTTATCTCTTTCTTTTTTGTCGGCCCTATAATAATAATATTAAATTATATTGTGTTTTATGCACGTATACTTCAACCTTAATACGTAGAGGAAAGAAAATATTTTAAGAAACGACGTGTATGTTTTTTGTACCAATGGGCGTGCAGTCCCATAGGATCACATCGTCGCGCGATGCTCTGAATGAGCAAACCTTATTGGGCATCATGGCGATATACAGCACAGTACTGACTCTCTAGTCGCCATTATATACGGACAAAAAAAACCAAAAAAAAAACAGGAAAGGTCTCCCTATAGACCTTGAGAAAGGGAAGTGTTCGAATCGGGCTGCGCAAGGTACAAAGAAACCAGAGACCTGTAACCTTCGTAGATGTCATTCAAGGATTCGGAATGTCAAGCTGGCTGTAGGCGATTCGAGCAGGGAAAAGGCGCTATATAAATAAACTGTATTATTAATAATAATTACAATCATAATACTAAGAATTATGAGCCATATCTTGTATAGTCCCATTCATGTCTGTTTATCTATCCATGAAGCACTATGAACATGGGAAAGGCGCTATACAAATAAAATGCTATAATACAGCTATAAACAGCTGTATCTTGCATATCTTGTATATGTCTTTCAGTGTAATTCATATGTATCTGTCTATGAAGCGCATTGAGCATTCTACATAAATAAAATACATTACTATTATTATCATCCATATCATTTCTTAGATAGATAGATGTGAAAGGCACCATATAATAGAAAGATAGATAGATGTGAAAAGTCTTTCATATCTTTATATCTATTACTTGCACATCTTTTAGTCTCATTCTTATTTGCTTTTCTATGAAGCACTTTGAGCACTGGAAAGGCATTATATCAATAAAATGCATTCTATTATTATTATTATTATTATTATTATGCATCTTACATGTCTTTTATAGTCTCATTCATCTCTTGTCTTTCTATCTACCTCTTACACATCTTTTAGTCTGTTTTATATCTATTTATTTAGGGCTTTAAGCATTGGAAAGGTGCTATATAAGTAAAATGTATTATTATTGTTTTACATGTAGTCTAATTTAATTTTATCCATTATATAGTTTCTTGCGTATCTTTTATACACTCTCACATAATCTTTTACATGTATTTTAGTCTTGTACATATCAATCTGTCATTGATGAAGCACTTTAAGAATGAGAAAGGTGTTATATAAATATAAAATGCATTATTATTATCATTATTATTATTTTTATTGTCTTACTTATCTTTAATAGTCTCATACATCCATGTCTACTATCTATCTATCTATCTATCTATCTATCTATCTATCTATCTATCTATCATATAGTGCCTTTCACATTTATCTATCACATATATTTTATACAGTCTCGTTCATCTATATGTATTTATTATATACAGTAGTACCTTACATATCTATCTCTCCCTGGAAAAGGCGCTATATAAAAAACAATTATTATTGTTATCTCTAACTCTCTCACTCTCTGTCTTGCATATCTTTTATAGTGTCGTTCATGTCCGTCTTTCTTTAATTTCAGTACAGTATGCGCTAAAGACACAAGTAGATGAGGAATATCTGAACCACTAGACACACAAATGTAACGTTTTATTAGGATGGGCCTCTCAAACGCAGCCCCTCCATACGTTCGAAGTAAACTTTTCATTTTTGTGTTTTTCTTTTTTATCATTATTATTATTATTATTATTATTATTATTCGATTTTGCACAACCAGCAGCACGGCCGGTTTGCCTGCCCTCCTATGTGTAATCCCTCGGGGATGGGAGAGACGATCTTTAATGATATCACTCCGCCTTACCTATATGCTAAACCCAAACCCCCACTCCCCCATCCCCTCTTCAATCCCACAATCCACACCATGCCTGCTGTAGACGTGCGTGTGCACCGCGTGCTGCGGCGGATGAACACTGCGCCTCGGTCATTGTCACTGTGTGTTTCTGCCAGCTCGTGTTATTTGAATCCGCTGCGGACGCATCTCGCTGTAATGTGCGAGCGAATCGCCGGAGTTAGTTGCCCTCTGCCAGTCGTCCTTCAATAATCCAACACAAAAATATTCCTGTGTTCTACTTTGCGTTTTTCTGTCTGAAAGAATGAATGGTAGTTTAGAGACCGTAGGCAATGGACGGCCGCCGCGTGCGCGCGACTGTGTGTTGTCCTACCGATGCGCGTGCAGAGGACAGATCGGGCGCTCTCTCGGTGCGCGCCCCCGGCCGAGATGCGCTTTCCACTGCAGCAGCAGCATCACTCGCTGCGCTCCCAGCCCCATCCCCTGCTCATCTTCTCTGTCTCAATGCGTTTCACAACAGCTAATAATATGGTAGTTGTGCTGTGGTAGGCTGGAGGTCATGTGATGAGAATGTAATGATGAATTGGCAAAGCTCAACGCTCTGTTTATGAGGTGAGCTGCAGCCGAGCAAGAACGACTGAGCATCACCGTGCACGACAGTGACTGGACACTGTCCACCATTTCCCGCATCCCACAGCCTTTGCTACCTTACATTGATATTATTAGCGCCTTAAAGTATCCAGACCCCTGCACTTTGTTGACATTTTGTTATGTTGTAGCCTTGTGCTAAAATTATTTAAATTTATCACCCAGCCAATCAAGCAACATTCAATACCCCAGAATGACTAAACAAAATCAGGTTTTTAGAATCTTTTGCAAATTTATTACAAATAAAACCGATCACATTGATACAAGGATTCAGATCCTCTAATCAGTACTTCGTTGGAACCACTTTGACAGCCATTTCAGCCTGGAGTCAGTTTGGGTCTGAAATGCCGAGCACTTGGGATTTGGGGATGTTCTGCCATTCTTCTCTGCAGATCCTCCTAAGCTGTGTCAGGTTTTTATTATGGTAGAATAATAAACTCAAATTACTGAATGAAATCCTGGGTCCTCCCTGCGTGGAGTTTGCATGTTCTCCCCGTGTCTGTATGGGTTTCCTCCCACAGTCCAAAGACATGCTGGTTAGGTGCATTGGCCATCCTAATTGTCCCTAGTGTGTGCTTGGTGTGTGGGTGTAAGTGTGTGTGTCCTGCAGTGGGCTGATGGGATTTGTTCCTGCTTTGTGCCCTGTGTTGGCTGGGATTGGCTCCAGCAGACCCCTGTGACCCTGTGTTAGGATATAGTGGGTTGGATAATGACTGACTTTTGAAAATGCAGGTGCCATGGGGTGAAAATGGTTTGGGACCCCAGGACTAATAAAAAAAAAAGTCAGCTCAGAGAAAATAAAAGTCACACTCTTTTCTTTTGCAATTCAGTGAAAGACAGAATAACAGATGAGCACAGCCATCAGCAGTAAAATGAGTGTCCACCTTGTCGAGAGGTTTAATTACCTTAGCAGTGACATTTATGTGACACTGGTGACTCTTCCTATGAAGTCAGTAGATGGATTGGGAGAGCATGGACGGTCGGGAGGTCGCCGGAAAGGGGTGTGTGGTGCTCTCGATATCTCTGCAAAAGGACGAAGGTCCAAGTCTTTAGAGTCCTGGTGCTCCCTGGTTGTGAGACATGGACGCTATCCAGTGACCTGAGACAAAGACTGGACTCCTTTGGTGTCTCTCCAGAGAATCCTTGGGTGTCGCTGGTTTGACTTTGTGTTGATGATGGAGTTCTGAATGAGGCACATGACATGCATTGTGAGGGAGCGTCAGTTACAGCATTACGGCCATGTGGCGTGATTACCCGAGGGTGATCCGGCTCGTAGGATACTTATTGTTGGGGACCAGAGTGGCTGGATTAGGCCAAGGGGTCGCCCATGTAACACCTGGCTGTGGCAGATAGGCGGCTATTTCCGGATGGTGGGACTGGACCGTGTGTCTGCCTGGGGGGTTGCCAACTGGGATCCCGGGCTGTTTCATCATGTGGTGGGTGTGGCAACACCCAATACCAGTGCACGCTCCCCAACCTGACCTGACCTGAGTTATTATCCAATAATTCACTCACACAGAATGTATCGCTGATCAAAGTTCACCCCTGCCTCCATGTCTCACCCAGGGTTCCTTTTTAAAATTCTTTTTCAGGTTGATTACAGTGGTGCTTGAAAGTTTGTGAACCCTTTAGAATTTTCTATATTTCTGCATAAATATGACCAACAACATCATCAGATTTTCACTCAAGTCCTAAAAAGAGATAAAGAGAAACCAGTTAAACAAATGAGACAAAAATATTATACTTGGTCATTTATTTATTGAAGAAAATGATCGAATATTACATATTTGTGAGTGGCAAAAGTATGTGAACCTCACGGATGATCAGTTAGTTTGAAGGTGAAATTCGAGTCTGGTGTTTTCAATCAATGGGATGCCAATCAGGTGTGAGTGGGCACCCTGTGTTATTTCAAGACCAGGATCTATCAAAGTCTGCTCTTCACAACACATGTTTGTGGAAGTGTATCATGGCACGAACAAAGGAGATTTCTGAGGACCTCACAAAAGAGTTGTTGATGCTCATCAGGCTGGAAAAGGTTACAAAACCATCTCTAAAGAGTTTGGACTCCACCAATCCACAGTCAGACAGATTGTGTACAAATGGAGGAAATTCAAGACCATTGTTACCCTCCCCAGGAGTGTTGACCAACAAAGATCACTCCAAGAGCAAGGCACAGGTGTAATAGTCGGCGAGGTCACAAAGGACCCCAGGGTAACGTCTAAGCAACTGAAGGCCTCTCTCACATTGGCTGATGTTCATGTTCATGAGTCCACCATCAGGAGAACACTGAACAACAATGGTGTGCATGGCAGGGTTGCAAGGAGAAAGCCACTGCTCTCCAAAAACATTGCTGCTCGTCTGCAGTTTGCTAAAGATCACATGGACAAACCAGAAGGCTATTGGAAGAATGTTTTGTGGACGGATGAGACCAAAATAGAACTTTTTGGTTTAAATGAAAAGCGTTATGTTTGGAGAAAGGAAAACACTGCATTCCAGCATAAGAACCTTATCCCATCTGTGAAACATGGTGGTGGTAGTATCATGGTTTGGGCCTGTTTTGCTGCATCTGGGCCAGGATGGCTTGCCTTCATTGATGGAACAATGAATTCTGAATTATATCAGAGAATTCTAAAGGAAAATGTCAGGACATCTGTCATGAACTGAATCTCAAGAGAAGGTGGGTCATGCAGCAAGACAACGACCTTAAAACACAAGTCGTTCTACCAAAGAATGGTTAAAGAAGAATAAAGTGAATGTTTAGGAATGGCCAAGTCAAAGTCCTGACCTTAATGTTGTGGAAGGACCTGAAGAGAGCAGTTCATGTGAGGAAACCCACCAACATCCCAGAGTTGAAGCTGTTCTGTACGGAGGAATGGGCGAAAATTCCTCCAAGCCGGTGTGCAGGAATGATCAGAAGTTACCGGAAACGTTTAGTAAGGGGGGTCACACCAGATACTGAAAGCAAAGGTTCACATACTTTTGCCACTCACAAATATGTAATATTCGATCATTTTCCTCAATAAATAAATGACCAAGTATAATATTTTTGTCTCATTTGTTTAACTGGTTTCTCTTTATCTACTTTTAGGACTTGAGTGAAAACCTGATGATGTTTTAGGTCATATTTATGCAGAAATCTAGAAACTTCTAAAGGGTTCACAAACTTTCAAGCACAACTGTATGTTCATCTTTCTTTGTTTTTGGTTTTGTCTATGTATATACATGTATATATAAGCTGCCTTTGTTATGTTTCATATGTTTTATGGATGATTCCCCAAGACGCATGGCTACCTGCCAATCACTGCCAGGATCTGCCCTCCACTCTATAAATCTGGAGGGTCTCCCACAGTCCCTGGTGGTTCATTATGAATTTGCAATTGGAGTGGTGAGTTCTTGTGTTTTGCTTAATGATTTACTGGATTTAATTTAATTTGATTTATTTATTTATTTGACCTATTGCACTGTTCTTGGGATTTTGTGTCTGGTGTCTGTTGGATTTTGGACTGGCCTTTAACAGGCATTGTATATTCTTGTTGGTTGGGTGCAGGAATGACAGTTACAAAACACAAAGAAATTTTTGGGCGCCAACCGGATCCTCCATTTTACATTTCAGGTCCATAAGTTTTTGGACAGTGATACTATTTCCGTAATGTTGGCTCTGTGTGTGCCACCACAATGGATTTGAAACAAAGCAATCAAGATGTAATTGACTTGTAGTTTTAATAATAAGGCATTTAAGAAAAAAAAATATTGTATGAGCCATTCAGAAAAGACAGCCATTTTTATACATTATCCCCCCATTTTCATGGGCTCTAAAGTATTTGGACAGACCAATAGAATCATTAACATAATGACCATTTTGGTTAACAACAACAACAACATTTATTTCAATAGCACATTTTCATACAAATGATGGAGCTTAAAGTGCTTTACATAATGAAGAAAGAGGAAAAACGACAAAATATATGTAACAATAGAATTAGGGAACACTAATTAGCAAATCATAAAAGTAAGGTCTGATGGCCAGGAAGGACAGAAAAAACAAACAAAAAAAAAAACTACAGACGGCTGGAGAAAAAAAATAAAATCTGCAGGGGGTCCGAGGCCAGGAGACCACCCAGCTCCCTTTAGGCATTCTACCTAACATCAATGACCTCAATCAGTCCTCATTGTATTCAGGGTTCACATGGAAGAACTTGATGATGACGGTCATGTGGACGTCTGGCCTTTAAATATATCAATGTAGGGACATCACGGTGTTTTGATCAGGTGGTGGTGGCGCAGATCGCAGAAAACCAGAAAAAGAACAGAAGAGAGAGGAGGGGTTAGTACGGATTATGGAGCCACCAGGAATGATAATGATAATTAAATGCATATACAGAGCATCAGGATTAAATTAAAATGAAGCTATGAGAAAGCCATGGTAAAATAATGAGTTTTTAGCAGTTTTTTAAAGTGCTCCACCGTATCAGCCTGGCGACTTTCTATTGGTAAGCCATTCTAGATTTTAGGTGCCTAACAGCAGAAGGCCGCCTCATCACTTCTTTTAAGTTTAGCTCTCAGAATAACAAGCAGACACTCATTTGAAGATCTAAGGTAAAGATTTGGAGTATAAGGTGAAAGTCATTCTGAAATAGAGGATGGAGCAGAAATTGAGCAGTTAAAACTAATCAGAAAAGGGTGACAAAGCCATTTCAACTTCTCCACAGTGACAGCCATTTTGTCCAAATGGAGAACATCTCGAACAATGGTGTTAGGATACAAAAAATGTGTGAGACCTCCAAAGTCAGGCCAGGGCCCCCTCTTAAACCTGCCCAGGAAAAGGCCTCACCTAAGGCAGCCTGACTTCAAAACTCTACTGGTTCAAAAATATATTGTTTTTTATCAGTATGCTGCTGCTGGAGCATGTGAATTTCCCCTTGGGGATTAATAAAGTATCTATCTATCTATCTATCTATCTATCTATCTATCTATCTATCTATCTATCTATCTATCTATCTATCTATCTATCTATCTATCTATCTATCTATTAATTATATAGTGCCTTTCATATCTATCTATCTATCTATCTATCTATCTATCTATCTATCTATCTATCTATCTACAGTTAGTTCCATAAATATTGGGGCAGAGACAATTTTGGTTCTGTACATTATCACACTGAATTTGAAATGAAACATCTCCGATGCAGTTAAAATGCAGACTTTCAGCTTTAATTCAGTGGGTTGAACAAAAAGATTACATAAAAATGTGAGGCAACTAAAGTATTTTTTGAACACAATCCCTTCATTTCAGGGGCTCAAAAGTAATTGGACAAATTAAATAACTGGAAATAAAATGTTCATTTCTAATGCCAGCCTGAAGTCTTGAACTCCTGGACATCACCAGATGCTGGGTTTCCTCCTTTTTAATGCTCTGCCAGGCCTTTACTTTCAGTTGCTGTTTGTTTGTGGGCCTTTCTGTCTGAAGTTTAGTCTTCAACAAGTGAAATGCCTGCTCAGTTGGGTTAAGATCAGGTGACTGACTTGGCCATTCAAGAATTGTCCACTTCTTTGCTTTAATAAACTCCTGGGTTGCTTTGGCTGTATGTTTTGGGTCATTGTCCATCTGTATCATGAAACGTCGCCCAATCAATTTGACGTCATTTAGCTGGATTGGAGCAGACAGTCTGTCTCTGAACACCTCGGAATTCATTCGGCTGCTTCTGTCCTGTGTCACATCATCAATAAACACTACTGTCCCAGTGCCACTGGCAGCCATGCACGCCCAAGCCATCACACTGTCTGACTCCAGCGTGTTTTACAGATGATGTGCTATGCTTTAGATAATGAGCTGTTCCACGTCTTCTCCATACTTTTTTTTTTCCATCATTCTGGTAGAGGTTGATCTTGGTTTCATCTGTCCAAAGAATGTTTTTCCAGAACTCTGCTGGCTTTTTTAGATGTTCTTTAGCAAAGTCCAATCTAGCCTTTCTATTCTTGAGGCTTATGAGAGGCTTGCACCTCGCAGTTCACCCTCTGTATTTACTGTCATGCAGTCTTCTCTTTATGGTAGACTTGGATATCGATACGCCGATCAAGCCCTGGAGAGTGTTGTTCACTTGGTTTGCTGTTGTGAAGGGGTTTCTCTTCACCATGGAAATGATTCTGCGATCATCCACCACTGTTGTCTTCCGTGGACGTCCAGGTCTTTTTACCTTGCTGAGTTCACCAGTGCTTGCTTTCTTTCTCAGGACGTACCAAACTGGAGATTTGGCCACTCGTAATATTGTAGCAATTTCTCAGATGGGTTTTTTCTGTTATCGCAGTGTAAGGATGGCTTCTTTCACCTGCATGGAGAGCTCCTTTGACCGCATGTTGTCTGTTCACAGCAAAATCTTCCACATGCAAGCAGCACACCTCAAATCAACTCCAGGCCTTTTATCTGCTTAATTGATAAGACATAGAGACGGACTTGAACACACCTGCCATGAAATAGCCTTTGAGTCAATTGTCCAATTACTTTTGAGCCCCTGAAATGAAGGGATTGTGTTCAAAAAATACTTTAGTTGCCTCACATTTTTATGCAATCGTTTTGTTCAACCCACTGAATTAAAGCTGAAAGTCTGCTCTTCAACTGCATCGGAGTTGTTTCATTTCAAATTAGTTGTGGTAAAGTACAGAACCAAAATGAGAAAAAAGTGGTCTCTGTCCAAATATTTATGGACCTAACTCTATCTATCTATCTATCTATCTATCTAATATAGGCACTATCTATCTATCTGTCTGTCTGTCTGTCTGTCTATCTATCTAAATGTTGATAAATAGATAGATAGATAGATAGATTATTAATCCCAAGGGGAAATTCACATAATCCAGCAGCAGTATACTGATACAAAAACAATATTAAATTAAATAGTAATAAAAATGCATGTAAAAGCAGACAATAACTTTAAATAATGTTAGCATTTACTCCCATCCGTCTGTCAGTGGAGCAAGACAGTGACAAAAGTCTGTCACTGAAGATTTCTAGCAAGTTGGATCAGGTTGGTGCTGCTGAAGGAGTTGTTGAAGCTGTACACCTCCTGGAAACGCTTGTTGCGCTTATCATAGATGCTCTCGCTCTGCGGTGTCTGGTAGAAAATGGAGGGCTGCGGCTCCGAGTAGTCCTCCACCAACTGCATGTACTTCAAGACTGCTAGGGAACAGCAAGAAAGAGCCTGAAGTCTGAACCCATGGCCTTCTCCTAGTGTTGGGTTTCCACCCTAGTGATGATTTGCCAGGCCTTTACTGCCGCTGTCTTCAGGTGAACTTCACGTCTACTTGGGTTGAGGTCAGTTGCTTGACTTGGCCTTTGAGGAATGTTCCACTTCTTTGCCTTGTAAAGCAGTTGGTTTGCTGTCCCAGTATGTTTGGGCTCATTGTTCATCTGTACTGTGAAGTGTTGTCCTGTCGGTTTTGCAGCATTTGAATTCGAACACACAGTATGGCGCCCTGGGCACTTCAGAATTCATCCTGCTACTTCTGTCCGCAGTCATCTCATCGATAAACACCAATGATTGACTTCCATTGGCAGCCATGCATGAGCAGGCCATAACATGGTCTCCACCATGTCTCACAGATGATGTGGTATACATTGAATCATGAGCCGCTTCTCCTCTTCTTCATTTTCTTCACTGTTCATCAGTCTGGTACATATTGATCTTAATTTAATTTGTCCAAAGAAAACTTTTCCAAAACAGGCTTTTAAAAAATGTTTTCTTGCAAAGTCTCAACTGTCCTTCCTGTACTTTATGTTTACTAGCAGTTTGCACCTTGTGGTAAATCCTCTGCCAAATCCTTTATGACAGACAGGTGTCAGCAAGAGTGAAAGGGAAGGTCTACAGGACGGTCGTGACACCAGCTATGTCATATGGGTTGGAGACGGTGGCACTGACCAGAAAGCAGGAGACAGGGCTGGAGGTGGCAGAGTTAAAGATGCTAAGATTTGCATTGGGTGTGACGAGGATGGATAGGATTAGAAATGAGGACATTAGAGGGTCAGCTCAAGTTGGGCAGTTGGAAGACAAAGTCAGAGAGGTGAGATTGCATTGGTTTGGACATGTGCAGAGGAGAGATGAGGGATATATTGGGAAAAAGGTACTAAGGATAGAGCAGCCAGGCAAGAGAAAATGAGGAAGGCCTAAGTGAAGGTTTATGGATGTGGTGAGAGAGGACATGCAAGTGATGGGGGTAACAGAACAAGATGCAAAGGAACGAAAGATATGGAACCCCTAACGGTAGCAGCCGAAAGAAGAAGAAGAAGCTGTTTGAGACGTGTCTGGTTAACATGCTGAGCACAACCCATCTTGTTAGTATCTCTGTTGTGATTGGTTGAGTTAGGGTCAGTATTCTATTCAAGCAACTTGATTGGCCAAAAGGAGTAAATGGGGAGGACTTGAGTAAAGACCGGGAAGCGACCGGAGAGAGAGCTACACAACTCCAGCTCTGTTTTGCTTTTGTAAAGGAAAATGAGAGAGATAAAAAACAAAATGAATATGAAATGATTCAAAATTATTCAGAGGATAAAGTTTAATGATAAACTACAAAAGTAACTGGCGAGGGTGATTGCTAGCATCCTACTCAGTAGCGTGGTACACTAGATGGTTTGCAAGTGCTTTTAGGCTAGGTGTGCTCCAGCGGACGCTACTGGTACACAAGTGTTTTACTGTTACGCGTACTTTACGTAAATCTGGAGGAATCCACAAGGTGGTAGGGCAAGATTATCACGATGAGAACAGGTTTGGCTTTGCTGTGTTGTGAATGGCCCGAAACACACATTAAATTCCAAGGACACCTTGCTGCAATATTTCTGAACAGGATGTTTAATGATTAAATCCATCAATCCAGGGATGCGCCCATTCCAGCTAGCATTGGGCACGAGGCTGAAACAATCCCTGGACGGGGCATCAGCTCATTGCAAGGTGAATACAAGCCCTCACAAACACACACACACACACACACACACACACACACACACACACACACACACACACAGGCGTCATTTTAGCATCCCCAAATCTGCATGTCTTTGGAAGGAAACTGGAGCCCACTGTGGAAACCCAGCAGGAAAACATGCAAACTCCAGGGAGGGAACATCAGCAACATGACTCCCTGCGAGACAGAAGTTCTACCGCTCCGCCACCGTGTCACCCCCATGTGTGTAATTATTAACAGTGCTCATTATTTAAAATAAATTAATGATTTATCTGTAAAATGTAACAGAAATACTTTAATGCAGTTCATCATGAAAGTGATATCAAGTATAAATCTAAGGATTCTGAATGTGCAGAGAGTTGGAATATCATCAATGTAATGTGTTCTGTGTGGCGATCACTACCTGTCGCTGCTGTCAGGTCAGGAGGAAGCCCCAGAAGCGTGTAGCGATTAACAACTGGGTCGGTTTTAAGATGACGTTTACGACGGTCTGCTTTAATGATAAAGTAAACTACGAGTTGTGGAAGACGGCCTGGACACAGACAGGCGGACATCGATGGTTCACCCAACACACGTTTATTCATATGTTCGATTTACAAATATAGTGTCACACACAACCCCAAAACTCCCCCAAAGTCCAGTCCTCAACAAAATGCCTCACTCTCTTCAGGTCCCCTCCTTTCTTCTCCTCCCGAGCTCCATCCTTCTCCACTCCCTACTCAAACCAACGAATGGAGGGAGGCGGCCCCTTTTAGCCCCACCTGGACGTGCTTCAGGTGCCTCCCGATAATCTTCTGCCGGCACTCCCCAGTGTGGCGGAAGTACCGGCTGCGCACCCGGAAGCACTCCGGGTGTCTCTGCTCTTCTTCCCCCCAGCATCTCCTGGGTGTGGAGGAAATGCTGAGGGCCAGGGCTCCTCAGGCATTGGTGGTGACCACGGGCCCCTATAGGATTGAGCTTCCACACTCCGTTCCCGTGGTCCCCAAAGCCACCAGGGCGGTCGACCCCTTGTGGTCTGAAGGAGGCACGAGCCCTCCTCCGGTTCTCCTGGGTACCACCCCCAGCCACTCGCCACAGAGTTTAAAATGGACATTTTGAGATTAAAGCCGTAATTGCCACTTTTAATTACAAATTAGCCCTTTTCACCGTGTCCTTATTTTTTTTTTTCTCTATGGCTCGAATACAGCGCTGTACATTCTGTTGCTGTTGTGAAGATGCAAAAAAAAAGACGGCACAGAAGACGGTATGTGAGACTTTTAAAATGTATCGTGTCATTACGTTGGGGTATATGCAACGCTGGAATATAAAAGCACCAACAAATGCATTTGTATGTCAGCATTTTGCTTCACCACATCGAACCATTCATCAAACATCGAAGTGCGCACATCGATCTCATACGACCCTCAAAGCGGCTTTCTGTCACATGTAGATAGTAAACAGAGACTCTGACATCACATTCCAACTTTTAGCACACTGCGCCCCCTGACTTTTTGCTGGTACTGCAACTCGCGCACGCGTCGCGTTAATTTCTGAGGACGCGCTTAGAGGACGCGTCAAATGAACGCTGGGAGTGTGCGGCAGCCATGATGCGTGCGCGTTTTCATTCTGAACGTGAAGTATAAATGAGCCCTTAGCGTGCCGGTCGTCTGTGTTACAATCCCGAAATTAAATGAAAGAAACGAGAAAATGCTCCGTGAGTCACGAAAGAGAAAGCCCTGTGGTTTCCTCCGTCAACAAAAGACAGTTCTGAATGTATTCTTGAGCACTTCTGGATGAGTTGTTCAGGTTTTTGAACACAATGTGTTACTTTAATATCTCAAAAAAAGTTATCTTTAATATCTCATTTTACATTACTTTATAATATCTTTAATATCTAATTTTTCTACGTATTTGCTCGGAAGACAGTGAAGGGACAATTCCATTTTAATTTTTTTGCCGCTACGCATGCCAGCACCACTCAGGCTTGCAACAAGAGGGTGTTTTATGTGTATTTGTAAATATATTTTATATTAATTTGATACACCTTTTCCTTTTTAATACCTGTGGGTGCGTGTGTTCGAGTAGGCGTGTGTGTTGTTTGGTGGCTGTGGTATTCAGGCAGGTCGGCCATAAGGTTTAATGAGAGGTACTGAAGCCTATTATAAGATTGTCAATAGTTTATTCTGAAATTTTGAGACTTTGGAGATGTAAATCTAATGTAGAAATACGAGGTGTGATCAAAAAGTACGGTGAATATTGATGCAGAGCACCATCCAAGAGCAACGCAAAGCAGTTCAATGCCGGTTCTGACAGGTCCATCCTAGAGCTGAGTTTGTGACCGGTTTCAACTTGTTTGGTTCTGTCAGTCGTTTGTGAGCCACTGTTGAGTTCAAGTGTGTCGCTAATAATGGATATCGAGCAACGCATTAACATGAAAGTTTGATTCAAATATGTGAAAAGCTCAGGAAACCCATCGGTTTATGGTGACACTGCACCGACAATTAAGACCATTTACAAGTGGTTTGATCGATTTCGTAATGGATCTGACTTGGTTGAAGACGAGAATAGATCAGGCCGTCCATCAACATCAAAAACCGAGGTAAATGTTGAAACAGTTTCATTCTTCATCATGACAACGCTCCTCGTCACACATCCCTTCTAGTACAACAATTTCTGTCGAATAAAAATGTTACGCTGTGTCCGCATCCACCTCATTCGCCGGATCTGGCACCGTGTGACTTCTGGCTGTTCCCTAAATTGAAAATGACCATGAAAGACAAAACGATTTCGATCCATTGAGGACATCCAGGCAGCCACGACAGCCCAACTAAAGACACTCTCGAAAGAAAACTTCCAGAACTGCTTCGCAAAGTGGCAGGAGCATTGGGAGAAGAGCATTCGAAGTGGAGGAGAGTATTTTGAGGGTGACTAGTAGTTGTACAGTAATCCCTCGCTATATCGCGCTTTGACTTTCGCGGTTTCGCTCTATCGCGGATTTTATATGAAAGCATAACTAAATATATAACGCAGATTTTTCGCTGCTTCGCGGTTTCTGCGGACAATGTGTCTTTTCACTTCCTGTACATGCTTCCTCAGTTGGTTTGCCCAGTTGATTTCATACAAGGGACGCTATTGGCGGATGACTGAGAAGCTAACCAATCAGAGCACGCAGTTAAGTTCCTGCTTGCTGAATGCAGTGTTAACCAGGAAGTCTCGTCTCGCTCATTCAGCATCAACGTGTTTAGCTGTGTAAAGAGTTGTGCTCTTTTGTGTTTATCTTTGTGCATAGTCAAGCCCTTCATTATGGCTCCAAAACGATCTTCTACTGCTTCAGGGGCCGTGCCCACGCGCAAACGGAAGATGTTAACGATTGCCGAAAAGGTAAACGTTTTGGATTTATTGAAGGCTACGATTCTTTTATTTAAAAGTAGGAAAGGAATATAAGATCTACGGCCGCAGTGTCCTTTTAACCAGGGTGCAAAACAAGTTGTAAGTGGATGTAATAAGGCAGTAGTCTGGATGGAATCTGCTTTAGGGATTTGGATTGAAGACTGCCAGAAGAAGAACAACGGAAGTGCTACACAATCGCCTGAAGTGGCTCCTTTAAGGGCTGTAATATGTGATATGGGAGACACTCAATATCTTTAAAATAATATTTAGGTTTTACTGTATATAAACAGTGTGTTTATATACATAATTTCAATGAATCTTACCTAATATCTAAGAGAATACAAAGGGATTATGCTGTATAACTCTGCGGGGAATATTTATAAACAGTGTGGGAGAGTTTATAAGGGCTTAAAATATATAAAAATAACCATAGAAACATATGGTTTCTACTTCGCGGATTTTCACCTATCGCGGGGGGGTCTGGAACGCAACCCCCGCGATCGAGGAGGGATTACTGTAAATCTTTTACTGCAATAAACGTTTCTTTTTTATAACATTTACTGTATTTTTTTGATCACACCTCGTACATGCAGGGCCTTGAAGTGCATTGTGACAGCAAACAAATTCAATAACGGAGTTGAACTGGATACATGAATAGTACATATTGTGGATTATGGCTGGCAGTTTATCCCGGCCAATACCCCCAAGCCGCCAGAGGGAGCCCTCCCTGCAACGTGGAGATGCCCCGAATTCCAGCAGGGCATCATGGACTTTGGAGTTTTAATACACAGCTCTGCTGGATAATGTCGGGGCCGGCAGGGGACGCTGCAGGGAGGCACAGAGATGTTTATTTTCCATACAGCCCGGAAGTACATCCCAGTCACATGGTTGGAAGAAATGAAGCGCTTCCGGGCTGATGAAGAAAAGGCGTTTTCAACTGACCCGGAAGTGCTGGATAGCCACATGGACTGAGGGGTGAGAAACACTTCCGGGTCAAGAACTAGAAAAGGACTATGGGAAATCTCAGACGTCGAGCTGAGCTGGGTGGAAGGGTGGCAGTGCGTCTGGGAGTGGAGGATTATTGTTTATTAGTGAGAATTGTATTGTCATATGAGTATTGTGGAGAGGAGGGTGGTTTGTGCACTGTTAATTAATAAAAAGTCAACTTATTGGACTTTTACCTGGTGTCTGGCGTCTAGTCTGAGGGTTCAAGAGGACGAGAGTGCCCTCTATCTGTCACAATATGTATATGTTTATTGAATTTGCTTTAGTTTTCTATTAATAAATATTTTGTACACTCAAACTAAAGAACTGATTTCTTTGGGCTCGGCATTTTCACTAGGCATTGAATTTGATAAGTGAAGTAGTTAAGAGGTCTGGATACCATTGAGAAGTAAATAGATTTTAAAAAAAACTCAAATAACAGGCTGTTTAAACAATCTCTTCCGGGTTCTGCGTCAGCCGGCTGCTGCACTTCCGGCGCTGATATCGAAGCGGACTTGCTATGATGATAGCTTCAAGACTTGCCCAGACTTACGATAGACAACGTAATTCGCAATATTCAAGCATTGTGTCAAATGTCAGAAGCTACAAAGCAGAAGGGTTTCAAGCTACAGCCCCAATTACAAAGTTAAGATCTGGACGTGTTAAAAACTTGTTGTCTACTATGAACTTCATGGACAAATATGTGATTACATTAGGCTTCTTTACCTAAACTAGAAATTCAATAGTTAGCCGTTAAACTTTATTCAGGGACAGGTGAATATTTCCGTAAGCGTAATACTGCAACGGCCCTGGACAAATTATATTAGCAAGGGATGAGTTGAGAAGGGTCTAGCTTGGTGATTCCCAACGTGGGGTGGAAGTCCCTACTGGGGGGCAATTACATTTTTTAGGGGGGCAATTTGAGAATTTAGGTACGTTAAACAATTTAGAAAATGAAAAAACAGAAATTCACTGTTAAAAATGATAGAAAAAAATAAACAAATCATTTTTATTTTTTACAGAGAGATTTATATATTTATACTAGGGGGCTCCGCCCCCTGCTCACTTTGCTCGCCCACCCCGTGTTTGGTTTACCGGATATACAATTTAAACAGATTGTTATTTACATGGGAATTGTTACATATACATTATTTTCACTTTCACTTTAAAACTTTTGTAAAAACAGTACTCGTCCTTTATTTCCGGCCCCGGGTGTGGTTACATCTCTTTCTGACAGTACGTATAACGCTGCTCGTGTTGTGAACAGCAGCTGCCCGTCGATCATTTTAAAGCCCGTACGGCCGCTGTCCTCTTTGCCGCTTCGTGTCTCTGCTGCTCGCGTTGTGAAGAGGGACGGTTAGGGTGGCTGAACGCACGCAAGGATCATCTGCTGCGAGCTGCATGTTGTGCTTGTCGCTTGTCGTTGTTTTAAGAGCTGGGAGAAAGCTAAAGTGTCTCTCGCGGGACTTCAAATTGTCTTCTGAGAAGATCACGTCTCGTCTCCCTAGTTTGCCTCCCCAGGATTTTTTTTTATAATAGAGAGATAAACATAGAAGGGATGGTGAAGAACCCTTTAATTTATTATTTTACAACCGGCTTGGGTTTTTCTACTTCGAAATTGTTTTTACCATTAAAATATTATGAATTGTAACAATTATTATAAAATTTAGCAATATAACAAAAATCTAAAATGATCAAAAATATTGCAGAAAAAGCTGTCATTAAAGTTATTTTATATTTATGAATATCACGTCTTTTATGATATGTGATATTTTCATATTACTTCATATTCTATTGTTTCTTCGTGATTTCTTTCTCAGTACTTCAACTGTCCTTTCCCTCTTTTGTGTCCATGTTCTCTGGAAGCCAAATTAATGACATTATGGGCTTCCTCCACATGAGCAGGAGTTCACTTTTTGAATAGGTAAGAATAAGAATTACAGTGGGGGACATCATGATTTTAGAGAGGCCTAGGTGGGGCCTGACCAAAAAAAGGTTGGGAACCACTGATTTAAGGGGATATGGATTAAATTTTGGTCATACCATGTAGAAATGACAACAGTTTTTATGCATGGTCCCACCATTTCAGGGCGCCATAATAGAAAGATTGCTATTTGTCCACAGTTGGAAAGTTGGCTTTTTACCTAAACTCTTTAAATAAATAAATAAAGCACACACACACATACCTAGGCTTGGACACACACCACGTGAGTTGGAGTTCACTTTTTGAATAGGTAATAATAAGAATAAGGTATTTGTTACAGTGGGGGACATCATACTTTTAGAGAGGCCTAGATTGTGCATGGCCAAAAAAAGGTTGGGAATCACTGGAGTAGCTGCAGCCTGCAATACCTACGATGTCAGTCACAAAACGCCCTTTGACTCAGATAACCCTCCTAAAACCCTAATCTTAACCATAGTGTAACGGGGCACTAATGTTAATCATAGTCTTAATGTGATGGGTGTTAACGTGACTGACGTTGAGGGCGTTTCGTGATGTTGGGACATTACATGACTGACCTCATAGGCACTGCAGTCTACAGTTACACTCCCCAAAATAATGAGCTGCATTACATCATCAATAGCAGGAGCATTCCAATAAAAATGGCAACTCCGCACAGTTGCACATGTTTTTTGCTTTCTCTTATACGAAGTTTAGGCTTCTTTTTCTCAGACATTCTCTCCACAACTGCAGTATGGACAACAGAAGTGACTGAGCTGGTTGAAATACGTCTGCACTACAGTGTGTATATAGCTAATTAATACATATTGTCAGTCAGTCAGTCATTATCCAACCCGCTATATCCTGTCACGGGGGAGCCAATCCCAGCCAGCACAGGGCAGGAACAAACCCCGGGCAGGGTGCCAGCCCACCGCAGGACACACACACACCAAGCACACACTAGGGACAATTTAGGATCGCTGATGCACCTAACCTGCATGTCTTTGGATCGTGGGAGGAAACCCACGCAGACACGGTGAGAACTCCACGCAGGGAGGACCCGGGAAGCGAACCCTAACAGCGAGGCAGCAGCGCTACCCACTGCGCCACCCAATACATATTGTGAATGTTTGAATTTTAAACAATTGATTTCTTTATACTTCGAATTTTCACTAGGCGCTGAATTTGATAAGTGAAGTAGTTAAGAGGCCTGGATGCCATTGAGAATTGAAGAGATGAAAAAAAAAAACTCTCAGAATTTACTTTAAAAAAACTCTCAGAATTTACTTTTAAGTAGAAAGGATCTTTTGAAAACACAACGCTTATAGGTTTTGTTAAACAAACTCAGGGCGCTGCTCATGGTTTTAGTTGAGAAAGCGCTACATACTGATGTAGCAATGAATGTAAAGTTACTGTGTAAAGTACTATGAGGTGACCTGAGTAGCAGGGAATGCCAAGTGCCTGTTATTGATGGCATAGCATTGGCTCTAATAGCCGTATTTCTTAAAAATGCACAAGACAAATTACTAAAAGGTTTTTAGGTATTGCTGAATTTTAATGTATACCCAGTTTCTCTTAAATAGTTTCTCCTGTTAAAAGTGCTTCTATGTGCTTCTGAGACTCGGCACCATTTCATTTATCATCCCTGAAGAGGTTCAAGTATTCATTGTTGGTTTTAAACACAAATGCTAAAAATATGCTGTTGTAAAACAAAGTAGAAGCCAACATCTACAAAGCCCACAATACTTCATTGTGCTTTATCTACAGTGCCCTACATAATGTTTGGGACAAATTGATTTTCCCTCTCTGCCCCACAGTTTAAAATTTACAAATTAGGCAACTCGAGCGCAGAGGTAGCGCTGCTGCTTCGCAGTTAGGAAACCTGGGTTCATTTCCCGGGTCCTCCCTGTGTGGAGTTGGCATGTTCTCCCCGTGTCTTCCTCTGGGTGCTCCGGTTTCCTCCCACAGTCCAGAGACATGCAGGTTAGGTGCATTGGCGATTCTAAATTGTCCCTAGTGTGTGCTTGAACATTATTCAAAACTGATCATTTTTCATTTGTTATTGATAATTCACAGGTGAAGAGTCTGGGTGTCATCCTTGATAGTACTCTGTCTTTTCAGTTCCAAATCAATAACATCTCCTGGTCTCCATATTTCTACTTGTGTAACATTAATCACATTCTCTCCTCCCTCACAAGGCTATCCACAACCTTGCCCCTCCATATCCGTCCGATCTTCTTTATGTTGTGTGGACGCTAGGGGTCACTGTTGCCCCGTGGAACCCACCAGACAGACGTCCAAGACACACTTGTAAAAAGCACCAAGAAGACTTTTCATTATTTTCTCCAAATATAGTGCACAAATCACCGCACACTCCACAATTCTCATATCAATAATACTACTAATAATAATAATAAACAATAATCAATAATCACAATCCTCCTCTCCACCCAGCAGCTCCGTCACTCTACCACCCAACTCCGGCTCTTTTTGCTGGGTTTCCCAAAGTCCTTCAGTAGTCAATGACCCAGAAGTGTTCCTTCTCCGGGTCAAACATACATCATCCTGCCTCAGGTAGCCCGGAAGTACTGCAGGCTTCCATCCTTGTGACTCCAAAGTACAGTTGTGCTTGAAAGTTTGTGAACCCTTTAGAATTTTCTAGATTTCTGCATAAATATGACCTAAAACATCATCAGATTTTCACTCAAGTCCTAAAAGTAGATAAAGAGAAAACAGATAAACAAATGAGACAAAAATATTAGACTTGGTCATTTGTTGAGGAACATGATTGAATATTACATATTTGTGAGTGGCAAAAGTATGTGAACCTTTGCTTTCAGTATCTGGTGTGATCCCCCTTACTAAATGTTTCCGGTAACTTCTGATCATTCCTGCACACCGGCTTGAAGGAATTTGAGCCCATTTCTCCGTACAGAACAGCTTCAACTCTGGGATGTTGGTGGGTTTCCTCACATGAACTGCTCGCTTCAGGTCCTTCCACAACATTTCGATTGGATTAAGGTCAGGACTTTGACTTGGCCATTCCAAAACATTCACTTTATTCTTCTTTAACCATTCTTTGGTAGAATGACTTGTGTGCTTAGGGTCGTTGTCTTGCTGCATGACCCACCTTCTCTTGAGATTCAGTTCATGGACAGATGTCCTGACATTTTCCTTTAGAATTCTCTGATATAATTCAGAATTCATTGTTCCATCAATGAAGGCAAGCCGTCCTGGCCCAGATGCAGCACAACAGGCCCAAACCATGATACTACCACCACCATGTTTCACAGATGGGATGAGGTTCTTATGCTGGAATGCAGTGTTTTCCTTTCTCCAAACATAACGCTTTTCATTTAAACCAAAAAGTTCTATTTTGGTCTCATCCGTCCACAAAACATTCTTCCAATAGCCTTCTGGTTTGTCCACGTGATCTTTAGCAAACTGCAGACGAGCAGCAATGTTTTTTGGAGAGCAGTGGCCTTTTCCTTGCAACCCTGCCATGCACACCATTGTTGTTGAGTGTTCTCCTGATGGTGGACTCATGAACATGAACATTAGCTAATGTGAGAGAGGCCTTCAGTTGCTTAGAAGTTACCCTGGGGTCCTTTGTGACCTCGCCGACTGTTACACGTGTGCCTTGCTCTTGGAGTGATCTTTGTTGGTCGACCACTCCTGTGTATTGTAACAATGGTCTTGAATTTCCTCCATTTGTACACAATCTGTCTGACTGTGGATTGGTGGAGTCCAAACTCTTTAGAGATGGTTTTGTAACCTTTTCCAGCCTGATGAGCATCAACAACTCTTTTTGTGAGGTCCTCAGAAATCTCCTTTGTTGGTGCCATGATACACTTCCACAAACATGTGTTGTGAAGAGCAGACTTTGATAGATCCTGGTCTTGAAATAACACAAGGTGCCCACTCACACCTGATTGCCATCCCATTGATTGAAAACACCGGACTCGAATTTCACCTTCAAACTAACTGATCATCCGTAGAGGTTCAGATACTTTTGCCACTCACTAATATGTAATATTCGATCATTTTCCTTAATAAATAAATGACCAAGTATAATATTTCTGTCTCATTTGTTTAACTGGTTTCTCTTTATCTACTTTTAGGACTTGAGTGAAACTCTGATGATGTTTTAGGTCATATTTATGCAGAAATATAGAACATTCTAAAGGGTTCACAAACTTTCAAGCACAACTGTACTTCCGGGTTGTCGTAACAGTAGTAGTCCCCAGGTTCTTGGTGAGCTCTCCCTGGCGGCACCCATGGCACCCAACAAGGCTGAGGAAACGGACTCTACATCCCAGGATGCTTTGAGGGAACCTGAGGAATCGTTGCCGTCCAGGGGAGCTGCGACCTAGCTTCCCAGTGGATGCAGTGCCCTGAAAAGGCTGCCATCCTCCACTCTTTTCTTTCAGGGACGTCCCGGCCCGACTGAACCTCCGGCTGTCCATCAGAGTTGCCATTCCCTCCCTCACCCTTAGATCCTCTTCGTCCATCCACTTGACTGTCTCCTTCGTTCATCTTACCACCATTCAGTCGCTCTGCTCCCCAGCTCTGGAACTCACTACCATCTGAGCTTAGAAATATTGAATCATTCTCACTTTTCAAATCTAAACTTAAAACTCATTTGTTTAAGACTGCTTTTTCTCTTTGACTACAATTGGTGTGTCTGATTTTAAATTTTGTATTTTAGTTTTGTTTATAATGTTTGTTTTATCTATTGTTCGGTGTCCTTGAGTGTTTAGAAAGGTGCCTACAAATAAATAAAATGTATTATTATTATTATTATCAGCCACACAAGGGTGTTCAGCACTACGATCAAATGGGGACTGATCAGCTGATGCGAGTACCTGACTTTCATTTTCGAATTTCAGATCATTTGCATCAAAATCGGAGTTCGATATGTGACCGTGTAGTCCTCTCAGGTGAACGATGCCATAGGACCGTCAGCTGGTGACCGATCAGCTGATGCAGGCACTTGATTTTTGTTTTCGATCTACAGATCAGTTACATCAAAATCGGAGCTTGATAAGTCAGAGTCTGATTCAGCAAGGATACTAGATAAATAAATAAAATGCACGGTGCATTTTGCTTTGTGCATTGCTCTCTCACCTGATGTCGATGCCTTTCTAGACATTGTTCACTCTGCCCTGCTTACACACTCAGGGATCCTACGTCAACAGGGTCAACCCATAACATATCAACATTTAAAGCTTTTATTGCCCTCTGCCTCTGAATGTCGACTTTAGTCGTTATCTGCTCTCAACCCCTTGTTTCAACAAAAGTGAATAGATTGTAGGTGGCCCTCTGTGTTACTAGCCAACGTTAGTCTGTTTGACAGGGTTTCCATTTCCAGTGGTCATTTTTGGAACTGTTCTGCAGAAAAGCTATGAAGAAATGAAAGAATAAATGAACTCATCCCCTATTATGACTCAATGGAAGGCACAAATTGTCTTGTGGAGTTGCCAGGCTGAGAGCATTTCAACCTCTCTCTGTGCCCACACTCTATTGAGTCTAAAGTGCAGGGTGGTACTGAGTGCTCGGGCCAGCAGGACTGTTCATTTCCTTTGTCTCTCCTCCTTTGTTATTCTTCTTGTCTAAACCCAGCATGGGAAGAAGTTAACAAAGCCCAGCAGGCATAAATACTTTGTAGATTACAGCTATAAATGATAAAAATGACAGATTTTGATTTTCCAGTCGCACACCTTTTGTCATTTTTGTCTTTTACGTCTTATTGTTGATGGAGGCTGCAGACCCCCTACAACACTTTTTTCCTTGTTTGTAAGGCTCATCATTTTATCCCTGGGTGGGGGTAATGACCAAGCCTGTAGTCTCACCATGGTAGAGTAATGACACTCCAGGAGCCTCATGTATGAACGGTGCATACACACAAAAATGTTGCGTAAGAACGTTTCCACATTCAAATTGCGATGTATAAAACCTAAACTTGGCGTAATGTCACGCACATTTCCACGGTAGCTCATACCCTGTCGTATGCAAGTTCTCTGTTCAGTTTTGCAGACTGGCGGCACCCAGCGTCAAAACAGTGCTATTGTTCCTGTGTGGTTAATCTTTCTTTTTTAGATCCACATCCCTGAAGCGGCTTTATAAATACACTAAAATTAACTGCATATTGTTTATTAGTTTAATATATCTGATTGTAATTAACCAGTAACAAACTGCAGACGAGCAACAATGTTTTTTTTGGAGAGCAGTGGCCTTTTCCTTGCAACCCTGCTTTGTTGTTGAATGTTCTCCTGATGGTGGACTCATGAACATGAATATTAGCCAATGTGAGAGAGGCCTTCAGTTGCTTAGAAGTTACCCTGGGGTCCTTTGTGACCTCGCCGACTATCACATGCCTTGTTCTTGGAGTGATCTTTGTTGGTCGACCACTCCTGGGGAGGGTAACAATGGTCTTGAATTTCCTCCATTTGTACACAACCTGTCTGACTGTGGACTGGTGGAGTCCAAACTCTTCAGAGATGGTTTTGTAACCTTTTCCAGCCTGATGAGCATCAACAACTCTTTTTGTGAGGTCCTCAGAAATCTCCTTTGTTCGTGCCATGATACACTTCCACAAACATGTGTTGTGAAGAGCAGACTTTGATAGATCCTGTTCTTTAAATAACACAGGGTGCCCACTCACACCTGATTGGCATCCCACTGACTCGAATTTCACCTTCAAACTAACTGCTAATCCGAGAGGTTCACATACTTTTGCCACTCACAAATATGTAATATTCGATTATTTTCCTCAATAAATAAATGACCAAGTATAATATTTTTGTCTCATTTGTTTAACTGGTTTCTCTTTATCTACTTTTAGGACTTCAGTGAAACTCTGATGATGTTTTAGATCATATTTATGCAGAAATCTAGAAAATTCTAAAGGGTTCACAAACTTTCAGCCATGCACACAGTCTATTTCAACTTCACCCATACGGCAAACGCTTCAGAGCCTTTCCTGTATGGACCTCGCGGTTCACAGTTTCATCCCAAGAACTTTAAATGCACTCAATCAGTGCTCCTTGTAGATCTGTTAGGACTTATAAGTACAATCACCTCACTGTAAACTTGCACTACAGTTATAATATCACACAACCTGAGCCACTTTATAAAGCGTGTATTTACATATGATGACGATATCATTTTTAAGATGAAATGCAGCGAAATATTTTATCATATTATACAGATAAAACTTTAACATTAACTACATGGTGCCACAGCGCTGGCACTCCGTTCACGGATTGTTCCTGCCTCACGCTGTATTCTTGCTGGTGCTGACGCGACACTGGAAGGATAGATGGATAGAATAATTAAACACGTACTACGAAGATACTTCGACGTTCCTTAAAATTTTTGAAGAATCTGCGTTCTAAACTTACAGACGCCTTAACATCTATTACAGAGATGATTGTGAGGTGATTTGGTATTTGGAGAAAGAAAAAGAAGGACAGGAATTGGAGGTTAGTACGTTTGAAAGAGACAGTACTGCTACAATAAAGTATTTCATCGAAGGTCGCGCACGGCGCAGTAAGCATCTTGTGTGAGACATGAACAATCACTGCGCCACTGTGTTCCCATGTTTAATAACATGCTTTAACTCCTATCATCATGAAAATGATATCACGTATACATCTCAGTATTTTAATTATTCAGAGAGCTGTAATATTACGAATGTAATGGATTCTGTGTCCTGTCGGAGGAAGAGAAAGCCCCTTTAAGAAGCACGTAGTGATTCACACACATAGAGCACATAGAAGATCACATACAAAACAAAGCATTTAACGTGTTACTTTAGTTACAATGGGATTGAGAAACTAGTAAATTAGTTTCTACTGATGTTCTACTTTAATGACAAAATAAACTACGTGACTAAAGTGGAAGTTTAGAGATTAAAGTTGACATTTCATGCGTTTTTCCCAACTGTGTGCCTTTTTTTTCTCTGTACCCTGATAAGCTTTCATATGACACTCAGACGGTGGGCTACGACTCGCCTTTTCACGGTGACTTTGATATCTGACAACTTCTTTTTATTTCGGGCACTGTGTGACTTTGTGAACTTGAGCTTTCGAGTTTCTCTGACATGCTATGTCACTCAATCAACTTCCTTTTGTTGTTTATACCACTGTTTAAACCAACAAATAGTACGTTTTCCACTTGAAATTCTTCTATTATCCCCTGTGCTTTTGCCATTGCCTTTTCACAGAAGGCTGAGCTTAAGGGTTATTTATATTGATTTGCATATTCAAGGAGGCGTAATTCTGGGAGGAGTTGGGGCGGGACAGCAGGTTTGTGCACGTTACTTTTCACGCTGATCGGGATTTATGGAGCGGAAGAACGTGGAAGCTGGCGAACGGACAGATTGATGCATCTGGATTATTTTGTGCATACGCACATTCCCGCTTTTGTGCTTATGCCATGTATATAGTGTGAGTTCTACGCACACATATGTTGTGTTTAGGCTACTGTTGGAGCCTTTTGGAAAGATGTTTATGAAAATAAATCTTTATATTAAACAGAGTTATTAAGCAGAGTTAAAGATGCTAAGATTTGCACTGGGTGTGGGGAGGATGGATAGGACTAAAAAAGTGGATATTAGTGGGTCAATTCAAGTTGGACGGTTTGGAGACAAAGTCAGAGAGGCGAGATTGCGTTGGTTTGGACACGTGCAGAGGAGAGGTGCTGGGTAGATTGGGAGAAGGGTACTAAGGATAGAGCTGACAGGGAAGAGGAACAGAGGAAAGCCTAAGAGAAGGTTTATGGATGTGGTGAGAGAGGACATGCAGGTGATGGGGGTGACAGAACAAGATGACGAGGACAGGAAGATATGGAAGAAGATGATCCGCCGTGGCAACTCCTAACGGGAGCAGCCGAAAGAAGAAAAAGAATTAAACAGTAACTCATGTTTGTACAGTTGTGTTTATGCCCAGAGGCCATGTCTGGGCGGTCTCATGTCCTGGAATCCCTGCAGATTTTATTTTTTTCTCCAGCCGTCTGGAGTTTCTTTTTGTTTTTTCTGTCCACCCTGGCCATCGGACCTTACTCTTATTCTATGTTAATTAATGTTGACTTATTTTATTTTCTTACTGTGTCTTTTATTCTTCTATTCTTCATTATGTAAAGCACTCTGAGCAAAATTTTTTTGTATGAAAATGTGCTATAGAAATAAATGTTGTTGTGTTTGGGGTGCTGCAGTGCCTCCTAGTGGTCGCAGTCTATCATTATAAAGTGGATTATGGATCTAACTCTGACTTAAAAGTAACATCTAACTTGAAGTAACATCTAATAACGTGACAGTTTTAGTGCATTAGGAACTGCACTATTCAGTATTGAACTATTGATAATGCTAAGCATGGCTGTGGCCAGAACATCCATTGAGTTTTTTTACTCACTTTGTTGGAATTAGGTCCAAGGTACAAGCAGTGGACTTCATCTAAAAAATGAAAGTTATGTCTTCTTTTTGTGTTATCAGATGAAAATGAGTAAATTTGTGTGTGCAATGTCTCCTAATCTAGGATTAAGTTTGGAAGGTGACCCTGAAATCTGAGTTTTCTCAATAAGGAAATTCATAAAGTCTGCACTGTTGGTGTTGGTCGATATTTTCTACTGTAGTTCACAATTCCCATTTGTTAGATTAGCGGTTGTTCTCTTTTATCTATTAATCCAGACTAGCAATCTGAGTGGCATGTCTCAGAATTCATCACCTAGCTGGGGTTCAGATTCAAATGTGTTTCTTTTGTTCATTTTTATTCATGTTGATTGTGTTTTATCGATTGTGTGCATTATTCTTCCATTTTGATTTCATGGATGTAAACCGCCTGTCTTACTGTATGTTCCATGTGTTTTGGTGATGCTCCCCCAAAAGGCGGGGCCACCTGCCAGTCATTGCCAGGAAGTGCCCTCTACTCTATAAATCCTCCCACAGTTCCTGGTGGTTCATTTTATAGTGCCTGGGAGTGGTGAGTGCACTTGAGCTTATTTTGACTTCTTTTAATTATTTGGATCTCTGACATTTTGACTTTCTGCTTTGTTTTTTGACCTTACCTTTTGAAATCTGTTTTGGGACTTGTTTGATTTGGATTTGCTTTGTGTTCCAAACAATTCACTTTTGTCTTTATATTCACAGAGCTTCATTGTGATTGGAATAGTTTTTGTGAAAAGTGAATCATTTTATTTTATGAGGATTCGGTGCTTGCTCTTTTTACTAGCCGGGGTTTGATGGTGTTATTCCCCTCTATTGGTCATTGCTTTGTAACTCTATAGTGCTTGGAATTTTGTGTTCCTTTCACCACAGACATCGGATGTCCGAATTGGGAATGACGTCACGCAAGTTGACTCTGTTCTTCTAAAACACTTGCAAAATATGGACGCCTTCAGGAAAACCTTTGTTGTGTTTGTTTTCTTAGAGTAAATACCTGTTGATAACAACACATTATATGGTATTTTGTGCTTCCAAATACCAGGGCAACATGTGCACAGTGTGATGAACGGCCAGCAGCTCAACCCGGGTGGAATGCCCCTGGAATAGAAGGATGGGGAAGGTAGCTACTTGCTGACACTGCCTCCACCAAGATGCTAGATGGCAGCTTCCCTGGAGTGCAGTGGTACCCCAGATTCCTGCAGGACACTATGGGACCTGGAGTTCGGACACACAGCCCTGCTGGGTGCCTTGGGTGCTGCCAGGAGGAGCTGTCAAAGGAGCTGGGGAAGTACAAGGTAGTCACGAGGATGGAAGCCCCAAAGTACTTCCGGGCTGAAGAAAATCCCTGTTCTTTATTAGACACGGAGTGCCAGCCGGTCGCGAGGTCAGAAGGACAGAAGCACTTCCGGGTCAAAGACTGTTTAAAGGACTGATGGAAACCGAGCAGGCAAGCTGGAGTTGGGAGGGAGTGTGACAGAGCTTGCTGGGAGGTGTGGAGGAGAATGTAGAGACTAATTGTGTGTATTTATTGCTGTTGATGGTGGTGGAGCTGCTTTGGAGCACAACAAAGAGAAAAGAAGGAATTAAATGATTTCGTAGGGCTCGTTTATACTTCACGCTCAGAACACATACACGCACACGCACGCATCATGGCTGCCACGCATTTCAAGCGGTCATTTGACGTGTCCTCTGAAATTAACACGACGCGTAGTGCCAGCAAAAAGTCGGGGGGTGCAGTGTGATAAAAGTTGGAATGTGACGTCAGAGTCTTGGTTTACTATCGACATGTGACAGAAAGCTGCTTTGAGGATCCTACGAGATCGATGTGCGCGCTTCGATGTTTCATGAATGGTTTGATGTGGTGAAGCAAAATGCCGACATACAAATGCATTTGTGGTGCTTTTATATTCAAGCATCGCATATCTATCTATTGTGAACGGGACCCAGGCACAGACAGGCAGACATGTTGCAATTCCACCACCACACGTTTATTTACAATACTATTTACAATTCAAAGTGCACACAAACCCCTTCAAGTCCCCCAAAGTCCAGGCCTCTCTCACACGTTGACTTTCTTCGGGCCGCCTCCACTCTCGCTCCTCCTGCTTCATCCTGCTTCCAACCGGATGTGCTCCAGGTGCTTCGCGGCAATCTCCCGCCGACACGCCCCCGTGTGGCAGAAGTGCTGGCTGTACTCCCGGAAGCACTCTGGGTGTCCCTGCTTCTCTTCCCCCCAGCATTTTCTGGTGTGGCGGAAGTGCTGAGGTCCAGGGTTCCCAAGGCATCGGGGCACCCCCTGGCAGTGACCACAGGCCCCTACAGGGTTGGGCTTCCAACTATCTATCTATTATATAGTGCCTTTCATATCTATCTATCTATCTATCTATCTATCTATCTATCTATCTATCTATTATATAGTGCCTTTCACATCTATCTATCTATCTATCTATCTATCTATCTATCTATCTATCTATCTATCTATCTCTATCTATCTATCTATCTATTATATAGTGCCTTTCACATCTATCTATCTATCTATCTATCTATCTATCTATCTATCTATCTATCTATCTATTATATAGTGCCTTTCACATCTATCTATCTATCTATCTATCTATCTATTATATAGTGCCTTTCACATCTATCTATCTATCTATCTATCTATCTATCTATCTATCTATCTATCTATGATATAGTGCCTTTCATATCTATCTATCTATCTATCTATCTATCTATCTATCTATCTATCTATCTATCTATCTAAAGTATGTATGTTTCATTTTACAGATTAATCATTAATTTTATTTAAATAATGAATACTGTTAATAATTACACACATGGGGGTGACACGGTGGCAGAGCGGTAGCGCTGCTGTCTTGCAGGGAGTCACGTCGTTGGTATTCCCTGCCTGGAGTTTCCATGTTTTCCTGCTGGGATTCCACAGTGAGCTCCAGTTTCCTTCCAAAGACATGCAGATTTGGTGACACTAAAATGACACTACTGTGTGTGTGTGTGTGTGTGTTGTCTGCTTGTATTTACCTTGCGATGAGCTGATGCCCCGTCTAGTGATTGTTTCTACCTTATGCCCAATGCTAGGTTTAATGGGCACATCCCTGGATTAATGGATTTAATCATTAAACATCCTTTTCAGAGATATTGCAGTAAGATGTCATCGGAATTTAATGGCTTTTCCAGGCAATACACAACACAGTGAAGCTGAACCTGTTCTCACCGTGATATTATCTCCAGATATTCCAGATACTCCTCCAGATTTCCGTACGCGCGCAAGTATAAACAGTACAACGCTTGTGTAGCAGGAGTGTCCGCTGCAGCATGCGTCGCGTCGTGTGAAGCATAAACCCGGCCTAAGTGCTTTAAGCCTGTGTCCAGTGTGTTTGTCTTTTGGGGAAAAGGTGAGCAACAGTGCCACCAAGTGTCCACTCATTTACTACAGACAGAACTTGGACAGTGCTATGTTTACGACTGATTGAATGAGACAGAAGTAGAAACAGTATATTATTACAGCTTTCACTAAAGGTTGCGTTCTACGTCGCCATTTTGGATTGACGTCACAATGTGAAGTCAGAACAGTTTCGAAGGTGTTAGGCCAGGCCTGATTTTCCGAGTCGGAAATCCGACGTGGAGGCATTTCAGTTCCAGTGGAAGGCAGCACTAACTCATGACACTGACTGGGCTATAACAAGAGCTTTTTTTATACTGTGACCAGTAGGGGGCATGGCAGCGCCCCAAACACAACTACACAACACTTTCCTGTGTTCACACTGATGATTTTCTTTCTTATTTTACAGTAACACCAAATATTTTTCAAAAAAGTACAATACAAAAATCTTCTTGTCTCCTTCCACACCCCACATGTAGTCTCATCCACTTTCCTGCCGACTTTGACTACCAATGCAGAGAACTTGGCTCCTTTTATGCCAGACCTGCGAGTATTTCCAGTGTCGCCATGTCGCATTTAGGAAGTGCTTCTGGGTCAGGCGGAAGTTCTTTAAAGAGGGGACGGTCTGTTCCTTCAGCTCCCCCTAGTGGCACGCATGGACCACAACAGGGTTGTTTCACAGGACTGCATTTCCCAGCCTTCCCTTCGGGTATCCATACAGGTACATTAGTCCAGGAAGACTGCCCCCTATTGTATCATGTGGAAAATAGTCCATGCGATTAGTCTTTCCTTGTCTGTCTGTTAAACTTGGGTATGAAACCTTGAGCCTTCACGACCAGAATGGCAGCCCATGCTTGGTGTCCATGACAGTACTTTTTAATAACTCTCTGTGCATGCAATTCTGAAGACCTGCAGTTCTGTTGCTCTCCATTTACATTCTGTCCGTTAAGATCAGAGTCCAAACTGAAATGTAATCTGAGCCTCATCCATTTACTCTGAGCCACTCTGATGGCTTTGGGTGGGTACCATGCACCTTTCATGAAATGCATGGTATATAGCACTGAACGAGTCATGTAAGAAATAAAATGTATTTCAGGCTCTCCAAAATAGCATCCATCCATCCCTCCAACCCGCTATATCCTAACTACAGGGTCGCGGGGGTCTGCTGGAGCCAGTCTCAACCAGCACAGGACACAAGGCAGGAGCAAATCTGGTGCAGGGCGGCAGCCCACTGCCCGACACACAAACACACACACCAAGCACAATTTAGGATCACCAATGCACCTAACCTGCATATCTTTGGACTGTGGGAGGAAACCCACGCAGACACAGGGAGAACATGCAAACTCCACGCAGGGAGGACTCGGGAAGTGAACGCAGGTCTCCTAACTGCGAGGCAGCAGTGCTACCCACTGCACCACCGTGCTGCCCGTAAGGGTGCAACATAACAAAAATATGAGAAAAGTGAAGGTGTCTGCAAATTAACCTACCTGAACTGTACTTTTATATGTTGATATTTGTACTGTAGCAGAGTAGTTTGCTTTGAATTGAAAAGACGCTATATAAAATAAAGATCAATTAGTTGTTTGTCTTCATAATAGAAGAGTGTCACCTTTAAATGCAGGAGGATCCCTAGCATCTCACCTGTGCTGAAGGTAGATGTTCAAACTGGCATCCTGAACACCCAGCACCAATTTCCCAGTTGTCAGCCTTACGTACATTGAGTGTTTTCTCTTAATGCTGTAAGCCGCTGGCCTTTATTAAGCTGCTTGCTGTTTATCCTTTTACTGTTAATAGAAACCGTCAGAGCTGTCAGACTGGCTGCTCTTTTTTTGGCATTGGGACACAGAAGCGATGAGTCAGGTGGTAGGTCCAGGAGCACCTTCACAGTTCCATAATGAGGCTTCCTTAAAGATTTTTTGGATATTAGTGATGTGAGTGTTTTTAACGTTAGCCTGCCACACACGTCACAGATGGACAAGAGCTCAGTGTGTGTCTGTTACCAGTAACACCCGCACTGCCACCCACATCCATTTAGTGCCACGAGAAGGTCTTGGCTCTGTTTAGAATTTTCTGAATTACCAGCATTGAGTGTGCCTGGCATGTTCATAGTTACTTATTATACAGCGCACCTATCTATCTATCTATCTATCTATCTATCTATCTATCTATCTATCTATCTATCTATCTATCTATCTATCTATCTATCTATCATATAGTGCCTTTCATGTCTATCTATCTATCTATCTATCTATCTATCTATCTATCTATCTATCTATCTATCTATCTATCTATCTATCTATCTATCATATAGTGCCTTTCATGTCTATCTATCTATCTATCTATCTATCTATCTATCATCTATCTATCTATCTATCTATCTATCTATCTATCTATCTATCTATCATATAGTGCCTTTCATGTCTATCTATCTATCTATCTATCTATCTATCTATCTATCTATCTATAATATAGTGCCTTTCATATCTATCTATCTATCTATCTATCTATCTATCTATCTATCTATCTATCTATCTATCTATCTATCTATCTATCTATCATATAGTGCCTTTCATGTCTATCTATCTATCTATCTATCTATCTATCTATCTATCTATCTATCTATCTTATAGTGCCTTACATATAGAGCCTTTCATTTCTATCTTTCTAAAGAGAGATAGATAATGGGCAGTTATATGCAACAAACATATAGGTGGGTATGAAAGGCACTATATAAAGGATATATAAATAGATATGGATTTAGCTGGTCGAGAAGAGCTGTGGTATTGTATGAAGTAGTCGAGAGTGGCAGAGAAGTACGTAAGAGTTGTGCAGGATATGTACGAGGGAAGTGTGACAGTGGTGAGGTCTGCGGCAGGAGTGACGGAGGTGGGATTACAGCTGGGATCGGCTCTGAGCCCTTTCTTATTTGCAATGGTGACAAGTTGACAGACAACACACAAAGCAATGGTTTCACACAGAAATCAACATAAAACAACTGTTGCTGTGCGCTTTGGCCGCCAGATCACCAAGAATGCATGGCAGGCTGGCTGTTGGGCTGTCTTTGCATTGCAGGGTTAACAGCAGCAGTCGCGGTTGCAGTGGTTTGCAATCTGGTTTGTAACTTTTGCCACTGTAAGTGGAGTTCCTCCCAGCAGAATGTTGCTGTAGGCGCGTCAGCTATATGAGTTTGTTCAGCATCCTGACCAGCCTGGGACCAATCAGACTAATCAGCTGATGCTGGTACCTCACATTCGTTTTTGATCATCTGTATCAAAATCGGAGCCCGACAAGTCAGAGTAGTTCAGCGATGATATGCAAACTTCGAACATGGAGTATTCTGCTTTACGTATTCTCTTTGATCTCTCGCCAGATGTTGATGCCATTTTTGCCATTGTTTGCTCCTTGCTACTCACATAAGCGCAGGAAAATTGGTCAAATCAATGAAGCTAACTTCCCATCTTGCAAAGAGAGTCCAACAAAAGCATAACGGCGAGTTTTGTCACCGTTTACTGTTGATTACCGCCGTCAACCCCTTCTTTTGACAAAGTCAACACCCGCCCTGAAAGAGTGAATAAAATACTGTTCTGCCATTAGATGGTAGTTAACAGGCTAAAGGTCTGCAAAGTTATGAGTGTCTTATGTTTTATTGCTGTTTCAGATTTATTTTCATATCTTGTCTTTCTATTATAAAAAAAATCTTGGAAGGAGACGAGACGTGATTTTCTCGGAGAGACACTTATAAGTCCTGCGATACGAGTCCATGCCCGGGGCCAGAAATAAAGGACAAAGAGTAGATGACAAAGTAGAACATCGTAAAGAATTCAGAAATGTTGGCGGTACACATGCAGAGCAAGTTAGAGATAATGGAAGTACGAAAATTCGAAAGTCTCAAAAAAAGAATGGGAAAGATCACATTAGTGCAAACAAATGGAAATTATTACTCAGTGAAATAACATAACAGCGAAGAGGTTGAATATATTGTTCAGATTTAAACTTTAAATCATAGTCTCGTAGATTGTCTAATTCCAAAAAGGTGTGAAGTCCTGTGAGACGGAGACTTTTAACATGAGATTCTTTCATGTCACCATCCATCCATCCTCTTCAGCTTACAGTATCTGAGGTCGGGTCGCAGGGGCAGCAACTTGAGCAGAGATGCCCAGACTTCCCTCTCCCTGGCCACTTCTTTTAGCTCTTCCGGGGGAATCCCGAGGCGTTCCCAGGCCAGCCAGGAGACATAGTCCCTCCAGCGTGTCCTGGCTCTTCCGGAACACCTTGCCAGGGAGGCGTCCAGAAGGCATCCTAATCAGATCAGATGCCCGAGCCACCTCATCTGACTCCTCTCGATGCGGAGGAGAAGCGGCTCTACTCTGAGACCCTCCCAGATGACTGAGCTTCTCACCCGATCTTTAAGGGAAAGCCCAGACACACCGCAGAGGAAATTCATTTCAGCCGCTTGTATTCACGATCTCGTTCCTCCAGTCACTACCCATAGCTCATGACCATAGGTGAGGGTAGGAGCGTAGATCGACTGGTAAATTGAGAGCTTTGCCTTACGGCTCAGCTCCTTTTTCACCACGACAGACCGATGCAGAGCCCGCATCACTGTGGACGCCGCAACGATCCGCCTGTCGATCTCACGCTCCATTCTTCCCTCACTCGTGAACAAGACCCCGAGATACTTGAACTCCTCCACTTGGGGCAGGATCTCTCCCCCAACCCTGAGAGGGCACGCCACCCTTTTCCGGCTGAGGACCATGCTCTCGGATTTGGAGGTGCTGATTCTCATCCCAGCCGCTTCACACTCAGCTGCGAACCGATTCAGAGAGAAGTCTATTTGGGGGTCCTGGAGAGGAGGGTCCGTCGGATAGTCGAACCTTGGATTCAGGAGGAACAGTGCGGTTTTTGTCCTGGTCGCGGAACAGTGGACCAGCTCTCCACCCTTAGCAGGGTCCTGGAGGGTGCATGGGGGTTTGCCCAACCAGTCTACATGTGTTTTGTGGACTTGGAAAAGGCGTTCGACTGTGTCCCTCGGGGAATCCTATGGGGGGTGCTCCGGGAGTATGGGGTACTGGACCCCCTGATAAGGGCTGTTAGGTCCACTGTACGAACAGTGTCAGAGCTTGGTCCGCATTGCCGGCAGTAAAAGTCAAACCCGTTTCCAGTGAGAGTTGGACTCTGCCAGGGCTGCCCTTTGTCACCGATTCTTTTCATAACTTTTAAGGGCAAAATTTCTAGGGGCAGCCAGGGTGTTGAGGGGGTCCGGTTTGGTGGACTCAGGATTGGGTCTTTCAAGTCACGCCCTACTTATTTTCAAACAAGGCTACGTTCATCTAACCTCTCAGTCGTGTGAATGTTTTTGGCAGACACAATTCCTGAGCTCCCAGCTCTTATAAATTTTATCAGGACAATAATTTTATACGTTCAAGATGACACGACAAAGTGAAGAAGAAAGAGCGTGGACAAACATTCAAAAACGTTATTTTATTTATTAGAGAGAAAGAAACGATATTCACTCACAATACGTTGTGTTGTCACGATGTAAGTCCAATCACAATTTAATGCGATCTTGAAGAAAAGTTCATTCCAAATATTGTTTTTTACTAAAGTTTTAAAGTAAAAGTGAAAATAATGCATATATAACAATTCCCATGAAAATAACAATCTCTTTAAATTGTATATCCGGTTAAGCAAACCCTGGGGGTGCGAGAGCGAAGCGAGCAGTGGTCCGAGCCCCCTAGTTTCTGTTATGTTTGTAATTATGTTTATCTGTCCATTCCTTTTGCTTTTTTGGTTGAGCCCGCAGGGGGCAGGGCCACCCTGATGTCACCACTCCTGCGCCTCCTCCCTTGCTGTTTAAGGCCAGAGAAGGTGAAGCTCAGGTAGAGGATCATTGAGTTTGTGCTTGGAGTTGTGTGAGGTGTTGGTTTTCAGACTAATGTGTTGCCCATTTTTTGGGGGGCTGTTTTAGCAGACCCCCGTGACCCTGTAGTTAGGATATAGCGGGTTGGATAATGGATGGATGGATGGATGTTTTAGCTGAAGCCAGCAGGTAGTAGTTGGGTTTGTTTGATTTAAGGTGAGCCTCTTCCAGGCAGGTCAGTGAAGGTCTTGTCCTGCTTTTCTGGGTCTTTTGGAGGCCTACAACATCCTTTTATCACGTCTGTGTCTCCACTTCTCAACAGGTAGAGGAAAAGGAGACAGAGTATCTCACAAAAGTTAGTACACCTCTCACATTTTTGTAAATATTTTATTAGATCGTGTGTGTGTGTTTGTGCTGCGCCCTGCCTGAGGTTTGTTTCCCCTCCTTGCGCCCTGTGTTGGCTGGGATTGACCCCCATGACCCTGTAGTTAGGATATAGCGGGTTGGATAATGGATGGATGGATTTTATTAGATAGATAGATAGATAGATAGATAGATAGATAGATAGATACTTTATTAATCCCAAGGGGAAATTCACATAATCCAGCAGCAGTATACTGATACAAAGAAATAATATTAAATTAAATAGTAATAAAAATGAAAAGAATTAAAATAAAATTAATGTTAGCATTTACTCCCCCGGGTGAAATTGAAGAGTCGCATAGTGTGGGGTCTCCTCAGTCTGTCAGTGGAACAGGACGGTGACAGCAGTCTGTCTCAGAAGCTACTCCTCTGTCTGGAGATGATCCTGTTCAGTGGATGCAGTGGATTCTTCATGATTGACAGGAGTTTGCTTAGTGCCCGTCGCTCTGCCACAGATGTTAAACTGTCCAACTTTAATCCTACAATGGAGCCTGCCTTCTTAACAAGTTTGTCCAGGCGTGAGGCGTCTTTCATCTTTATGCTGCCACCCCAGCACACCACCGCATAGAAGAGGGCACTCGCCACAACCGTCTGGTAGAACATCTGCAGCATCTTACTGCAGATGTTGAAGGATGCCAACCTTCTCAGAAAGTATATTCTGCTCTGAGCTTTCTTACATAGAGCATCAGTATTGGCAGTCCAGTCCAATTTGTCATCCAGCTGCACTCCCAGGTATTTAAAGGTCTGCACCCTCTGCACACAGTCACCTCTGATGATCACAGGGTCCATGAGGGGCCTGGGCCTCCTAAAATCCACCACCAGCTCCTTGGTCTTGCTGGTGTTAAGGTGTAAGTGGTTTGAGTCGCACCATTTAACAAAGTCTTTGATTAACTTTCTGTACTCCTCCTCCTGCCCACTCCTGATGCAGCCCACAATAGCAGTGTCATCAGAGAACTTTTGCACGTGGCAGGACTCCGAGTCATATTGGAAGTCTGATGTATATAGACTGAACAGGACCGGAGAAAGTACAGTCCCCTCTGGCCCTGTATTGCTGCACACGATGTCAGACCTGCAGTTCCCAAGACGCACATATTGAGGTCTGTCTGTAAGATAGATCTTTTCATGGGACAACGCTGAAAATATGACACTTTGATACAATGTAAAGTTGTCGGTGTACAGCTTGTATAACAGTGTAAATTTGCTGTCCCCTCAAAATAACAACTGTCACAAAACGAGACAAAGACAGATAAAGGTTTGGGGCAGCCACCCATGTAATTTGGTATCCTGGCTGCAAAAGTCGTTTTTTCTCAAAATACCAGCACTGAAGTGCTTACAACAGAGTCCAAAACAAGACTGTCAGAGAAGGGAAAAGGGGAGACAGGAAGTGAGGTCATAAGGGTCGGGCACGTGTTCATTATTCATTGGATCAGGCCCGGATGTGACATCAGGGGGGCCGGAGCTGGCAAGGTCTGTTTCCATTGGTTCGGTCCCAGAAGTGATGTCAAGAGAGCCAGGTGGAGCCTCCTGGGTTTGGTCTACAGGGAAGTGAGAAAGAGAGTTAGTGCCCTCTGCCACATCCCGGCATGCCTCAGAACTGCCTTCACTCGAGCCCTTTAGCTGCCTCCCATGCGCGCGTGTGTGACACAACACACCGCCATTAATGTCTAAACAACAAAAGTGAGTACACCACAAAGTGAAAAATGTCCAAATTGTTGTTACATATGCAATATTTTCACTTGTACTTTAAAATTTTAGTAAAAACAATATTTGGAATGAACTTTCCTTCAACATTGCATTGAATTTTGATATCGTGTTTGGACTTCCACCTTGACAATACAACGTATAACTGCCTGTGAGTGAGTATCATTTCTTTCTCTCTAATAAATAAAATGACTTTTTCGAATGTTTGTCCATTCTCTTCTTTGCTTTGTCATTGACGTGTCATCTAGAACGTATAAAATTATTGTTCTGATAAAATTTATAAGAGCGCAGGAAGTGTGTCTGACAAAAGCATTCACACGACTGAGGTTAGATCACCTTGTCTGAAAAAAGTTGTAAGTAGGGCGTGACTTGAAAGAATCTCATGTTAAAAGTCTCCATCTCACTGGACTTCATACCGTGCCCACGTTTTCATTCTCGCTGGCAACACGAATAATATGATCTACAAGTTTCAATCCGAACAATATTTACGATCTGTTTCCGCTGTTCTGTTATTTCACCGAGTAATAATTTCCGTTTGTTTGCACTAATGCGATCTCTACTATCCTTTTTTATGAGACTTTCGAATATTCGTACTTCCATTATCACTAACCTGCTGTGCATTTGTACCGCGCCAACATTCTCGTGGGGCGTATAAGTGTCTCTCTGAGAAAATTATGTCACGACTCCTTTCAAGATTTTTTTTATAATAGAGAGACATTCCGAGTTGGACTTGCTCTTGTCCTTCAAATCAATGTCCTGCTGCATAATCCATTTGCACTCGAAAGAGCTGGTCAATCCATTAGCGCCCCCTGGGGTTGCCATTTATGAAACTTTAAGGGGTGAGCGTTTCCGAGAGTGACCTGTCCACCCTTCCTGTGGTCAAACTCTGATTATAATGAGTGAGCGCCATTAATGAAAGGAGGTTTGAGATCCCCTACACCCCCCTGGTTGTCGAACTCTGATGATACTGAGTGGGCACCATTACCCATTGGGTGCCATTAATGAAAGTTAAAGTGTGCATGCTCTGTACACCAAGAGGCACACACTCTTTAAAGTCCAAGGTATATGCACAAAGGGGTGCTGTTTGTGCCATTGAAGGGGCACATGCTCCACACTCTGAGGCCCAGTCCACAGGTATTTGAAGTCTGTTAGTACTGAATACCTGCTATGGACCTAGGGTACTCCACATGGGTTTTGACCAGCGCTGGCACTTCAGACCACAGACTGATGACCGGACGTTCTCCTTCAGTTCTTTCCAGTACAGAGCTGAATTCATGAATTGTATTAAAGTAGAATTGTTTGGAGATCAGAAACAATTAAATGTAACAATTAAGCCAAAATGAAGCGGCATGGTGGCGCAGTGGTATCGCTGCTGCCTCGCAGTTCGGTGACCCGGGTTTGCTTTCCGGGTCCTCCCTGCGTGGAGTTTGCATGTTCTCCTCGTGTCTGCGTGGGTTTCCTCAGGGTGCTCCGGCTTCCTCCCACAGTCCAAAAACATGCAGGTTAGGTGGATTGGCGATTCTAAATTGTCCCCTGTGGGTGTGTGTGTCCTGCGGTGGGTTGGTGCCCTGCCTGGGATTGGTTCCTGCCTTGCACCCTGTGTTGGCTGGGATTGGCTCTGGCAGACCCCTGTGACCCTGTGTTTGGATTCAATGGGTTGGAAAATGGATGGATGGATGGAAGCCAAAATAAAAGATATAAGCAAATTTGGCAAATAGTTTTTCACAATGCAGTAGCTTCTGGGATGCAGGATCACACAAGATAGAGCTGTGGAGCAAAGGCATTCACAAAGGATCCCAATCTGGGACTTAGACGTTTGTCTTGGTCACTTGTTAATTGAACTTGTAGTTATATTTTGGGTCAGCTGCTGGAAAGAAGGAAGGCTGGAAGACCATGGAGAAAAGGCACAGGAAGGGAGGAAGATGTGGGTGGAGTGCTGTGACGCCATCACACTAATGGCAGGTAGATGACCCCTACATGATAGCCTAGAGATGCAGGTGGAGCACTTCAGAGAAGGTCATCCACTTGAAGCCTGGCCAATACTAGGGTGGGAGTTCATCTAAGAAAAGCTTGGTCTTGCAGCTGGAGGAGGTGCGGGTGAGGAATTCAGAAGCCCTGTGGTCCATGTGTGGCGCCCTAAGCCTTAGTGCAGTGATGGGGACATTGTGCTGTCCTTTTTATGAGATGACTTTCTGTGGGCATCTTTTGAAAAAAAGAAGGATGTACTCCAATGCCCTGGCTAAACTACCCACCATGGCCTGGTCATTCTGGTCCCTTTCTTAATGATATCCTGTCTATATCTCTTACCCCTTCACTAACTAATAGCTGAAGTGTGGTGGGCACACTGGTGCAAGAATGGCTGCCGTTGCATCAGCTAGGTGGATGCTATATATTAGTGGTGGTTGAAGTGACTCCCGAATGTCTCTGTGTAAAGGACTTTCAGTATTGAGAAAAGCGCCATACAGTAATCCCTCGCTATATCGCGCTTCGACTTTCGCGGCTTCACTCTATCGCGGATTTTAAATGTAAGCATATCTAAATATATATCACGGATTTTTCGCTGGTTCGCGGATTTCTGCAGACAATGGGTCTTTTAATTTATGGTACTTGCTTCCTCAGTTTGTTTGCCTAGTTGATTTCATACAAGGGACGCTATTGGCGGATGGCTTAGAAGCTACCCAATCAGAGCACGTATTACATATTAACTAACACTCCTCAATTGTATAAGATATGCTTCCCGCGCGGTGCTTGATTGTTTGCTTTTCTCTGTCTCTCTCACCCTCTCTGAGGTTCTCTGCGCCTGACGGAGGGGCTGTGAGCAGAGGGGCTGTTTGCACAGAGGATACGGACGCTCCTCTACAAAATGCTGCTTTATCACGGTGCTTCGGCATACTTAAAAGCACGTATTGATTTTTTTATTGTTTGCTTTTCTCTCTCTCTGACATTCTCTGCTACTGACGGCGCTCCTTTGAAGAGAAGATATGTTTGCATTCTTTTAATTGTGAGAAAGAACTGCCATCTCTGTCTTGTCATGGAGCACAGTTTAAACTTTTGACTAAAGGGTGTTATTTCATGTCTAGAGGGCTCTAATAATGTTAACAGTGTGGGAGAGTTTATAAGGGCTTAAAATATATAAAAATAACCATACAAACATGGTTTCTACTTCGCGGATTTTCATCGCGGGGGGTTCATTCATCTCCATTCCAGAACCCCCCGCGATCAAGGAGGGATTACTGTATAACTATAATTAATTATTATTGTTTATTGTTAAGTTTATTTTTGTACCTTTGTTACTCTGCCTTACTTCCCCTCTCTCATGTGCTTTACTTGCGCTAAAAGCCTCCTTTTTATTATTTTTGGCCTCTTGACTGTCTTTCTGCTTTTGGGGGATATGGCTCAAGAGTGTCCCCTATCACTCAAACAGTAGTCAGACTTCATTTATGCATACCAAACACACACAGCATACATCATCTGACCTGTTTAGTCAGTTCAGGGTTGTCGGGGGCCAGCACTGATCTTAGCAGCATCAAGGTCAAGGCAGGATGGAACATACGAGTCCTTTTGTGGAAGAGGACAAAGAGTGGAGTGGATGGGACAGGATGGGATGCCAGTGCATCACAGCACAATGTCAGTTATAAAATATTAGCATGGCAGGAAGGCTCGACAAAATTAAAAGGCATACCGAGTTTCAGGCACAGCAATGAGAGTCGGGGGGCCGGGATGGCGGGGAGAAATTTGCATCCTGATTGGCTGCAGTGCCTTTTGGTGTTGGTTACATCCAAGGTCTCAAGTTCTAAATTAACCTAATTACCTGTCTAAGTTTAGACATGCAGCACTACTGGCGCTCCTGCTTTTTATCAAGCAAATTTATAAAGCTGAACTTCACTTAATTGGCAATTGAAGTCAGCAGCTCGATATCTGAACCACAGTGAGTGATGTGAGTGTTTTTAATGTTAGCCTACCACACACGTCACAGATGGACAAGAGCTTACCAGTAACACCCACACTGTCACCTTCAACCATTTAGTGCCACGAGAAGGTCTTGGCACTGTTTGGAATTTTCTGAATTACCAGCATTGAGTGTGCCTGGCATGTTCAGATAGCACACCTATCTATCTATCTATCTATCTATCTATCTATCTATCTATCTATCTATCTATCTATCTATCTATCTATCTATCTATCTATCTATTATATAGTGCTTTTCATATCTATCTATCTATCTATCTATCTATCTATCTATCTATCTATCTATAGACAGGGCCAGATTTTCCTATAGGCTAACTAGGCTTCAGCCTAGGGCCTCAAGATCAAGAGGGGCCTACATTCAAATTGTTAGCAAAATTAAAATTACACTACTGTATTCTAAAAACAGTGAACACTAAAACACTGAACCGAAAAAAAGGAGAAATTCTACGCATATGACTAATAAACAAACATAAAAATGTGTTGGTTAAGATCAACGCGTTCGGCTCATTGGGTCTGTTCGTTTGTATATACTAGATTGCACCAAAGTATAGTTCATACATTCACTGATTGCTATGGCAAATATTGACGTGCCTTATGCTACTAAGCTCTGGTTTGTTCTTGCATAAATAAAGTGCAGATTGGTGTAGATTGGAACAGAGAAACGAACAGACCTATTGATATCCCGGCGTTCAGTTATATTCGTGTTACTTCGATAATATGAAACACGTGTTAATGTTATTAGAAAAAATTCTTATTTTAGGATTGCGTACACGATCATTTGATTCTCGCCTTTTGAGTTCAGTAGGTTCAATACTTTAATGAAGTGTTTATAGACTATTGAAAAATTTTTTGTGACAATATCTTCATTTCGCGGAATTCTAGGTAAGTTCTTAACATATGTTTTAATTTGTATATTTTAAAATGTATATTACGTGCTTTATTTGATATTTTCATGATTATATATATATATATAATTCATTATTCATAATTGCTATTTTTTTCAATGAGACAAAATAACAGTTCCATACAATCTTGATTGAAAAATGATAATTTAGTTTCATTATTGAATTAAAGATATTTTGGAAATATTTTTTAAATTGATTAGTGTTTGAAATTCAGAAATTATGAAATTAACATTTATTATTTTATAAACAATAACTATTATGGGCGGCATGGTGGCGCTGCTGCCTCGCAGTTAGGAGACCTGGGTTCGCATCCCAGGTCCTCCCTGCGTAGAATCTGCATGTTCTCCCCGTGTCTGAGTGGGTTTCCTCCCACAATCCAAAGACATGCAGGTTAGGTGCATTGGCGATTCTAAATTGGCCCTAGTGTGTGCTTGGTGTGTGGGTGTGCTTGTGTGTGTCCTGCGGTGGGTTGGCACCCTGCCCAGGATTGGTTCCTGCCTTGTGCCCTGTGTTGGCTGGGATTGGCTCCAGCAGACCCCCGTGACCCTGTGTTCGGATTCAACGGGTAAGAAGATGGATGGATGGATGACTATTATAAGAGACGCGCTATTCACGGAAATGAGTTTTTGTTTTACTTCAATTTATTATTCGAAAATGAATTGTTTATCGAAAATTTTGATAAACAAAAGAAAACTTACCACAGTTCACTTATGTAAAATGTTATTTTTTGTATTAATAATAAATAATTAACTTTCATTTATGCACAATAATTAATAAATAATGATTATTTATTGTTACAAGTACTATATATGGTGCTGAGAATAAATGTGCAAATAAGTGTTCTCAACTTTTTTTTATTTATTATCCGTGCCACATTTTTTATAAAGGTTAGTACCAATCACAACATGTTTCATTTAACATATTGATATATATCACAGTAATGATGTATTTTATTATCTCTCATGTAATTTACAAACTTAAAAAATGGGAGGTGAAAGGGCCTCATAAGTGGAATAGCCTAGGGCCTCTTTTCATCTAAATCCGGCCCTGCATATAGAGCCTTTCCTATCTATCTATCTATCCTTTCTGTCTGTGGAAACTCTGTCGGTTGACTGCTCTGGTCTGGGTGGGCGTGGTTGTGGGTTGCGGGTTGCGGCCGGTTCCGTTCCTCGAGCTCTGTGAGTATTTGTATTTTTCTGGCTTTTTTCTTCTTTTCTCTTAGCAATATCATTGCATCCACTTAACGGTGTCATCTCCAGGCAGAGGAGTAGCTTCAGTGACAGACTTTTGTCACCGTCCTGCTCCACTGACAGACTGAGGAGATCGTTCCTCCCCCACACTATGCGACTCTTCAGTTCCACCCAGGGGAGTAAATGAGAACATTAATTTTATTTTAATTCTTTTTATTTTTATTACTATTTAATTTAATATTGTTTCTTTGTATCAGTATACTGCTGCTGGATTATGTGAATTTCCCCTTGGGATTAATAAAGTATCTATCTATCTATCTATCTATCTATCTATCTATTACTGTTGTAAAGTTAGTTTGTTGTCATTTAAGACACGGCGTTGGCATTTTTTTGGCCGTGGCCGAGTCCAAAGAGTCAGTGCCGGGTTTATTGGCAAAGTTTTATGAGAATCACTCTCCGCCGCAATGGCGCTAAGATCTTGGCAGATTCGATGGTCTCTGTTGAGACGTGTGTGGAGGCAGTTGGATATAAAAATGTTCGCTCGGCATCGAGAATGAATAAATCGGTGGTAGTTTTTGTAAATGAGGAATCCTTGGTGAATCAGTTGGTAGAGGAAGGGTTAGTTAACTTGCCCCTGTTTTGCCTTTATCAATGCCAAGTAATTGTTTCAAATGTTCCTCCATTTTTAAAGAACGATGTTCTGGTAAATGAACTGAAGCGCTATGGGCAGATCGTTTCAGAATTAACCATGATCCCTCTTGGTTGCAAACGGCATGAATTAAAACACGTTGTTTCATTTCGTAGACAAGTATGATACTAAATAACATGAACGACGATATTAATGTAGCCTTCTGATTTAAAGTGGACGGCAGTGACTATGTTGTGTTTGTCACGTCTGAATCCATGAAATGTTTCACTTGCGGTAGAGCAGCACACAAGGCCTCGCAGTGTAAAACTGGTTCAGTGATTTTTGCGGGTTCTCCTACTCACCCTGAGGAGAATTTAGATGAAGAGATCACTGAAGATGATGAGCATGAATCTGAGAGTGGCGAAGAGATTGAAAGTATGGATGAGTGTGAGACTGATATAAAGGAGTCGATGGCTGCAGCGGGTGTTGTTTGTGATCAGCCCCTTAGTTCTTTGGTGACGGCGGCTCCTGAGAAGAGTCTGCTTCTGAGTATTACAGATATGCCGGCCAAGGCCGGCGGTTCAGCTGATCGCCTATCAGTCAGTCCTGAGCTCCGCCAGTCGGCAGAGAGCACGCCGACTGAAGTTCACTGGTCCTGGCTGTAAATGAGCCTCAGATCACTGGATTGTTGAAGTGAACATTTCCGATCACAGTCTCCTGCCAGACAGCTCATTGAAGGGGACTGCTGAGGGGCAGAGATGTGAGAGAGCCGAGACTAACGGCGGAGTGGCCGTTGTGGTGAGCGGCAGTGCAGCGGTGTGTGACTCCACTCAAAAAAGGAAGGAACAATCAATGGATAGAGGACAGGCAAAGAAAAGCCTTGTGTCAGATCAGTCATCCAAAGAACATAGCGAGTGTGTGACAAATCAAAGTAACATCGCGAACGAGTTAAGGGACACTAATGTGGAGGGTGAGAGTGCCATTGACACCTCTCAGTATCTGCTAAGAGGCAGTTGTAGCACTGGCAGTATTAGGAGTTTTTTGGAGTTTACTGAAGGCAAGAAAGGAGTGAAGGTTGAAGATCATTTTCCAGATCTGCAGTTATTTCTCGTGTCTGCACAAAGAGTTATGCGTAAAGCAGTTCACTTAGGCATGGAGCAAAAAGAAGCAACCCGTTTAAAGTATGTTATCAGTAAAGTGCGCAAGTCACTCAACCCAAAATAATGGCTTGTCTCTTTAGTCAGCTCCTTTGTTTGGTGTCCTGTTTTTTACTGTGGACTCCCATTGGCTTTTCTTCCATGCAGTCACGTCATATTGGGAGTTTAAATGTTAATGGCTGTAGAGGAGAAACAAAGAGGGCTGTGGTTTTTAACTTTTTAGAACAGAAAGCTTTGCATGTTAGCCTGCTCCAGGAGACCCATTCTGACCTTCAGAATCCACCAGACTGGCTACGAGAATGGGGGGGGTCAGGTTTTTCTTAGCCATGGTTCTACTCTTAGTGCTGGGGTGGCTATATTGTTCTCCAAATCTGTGCAATTCCAGGTCACTGCCATCAGTGAGGTGGTGGCTGGATGGTTGCTAGTGGTTCAGGTCAAAGATGTGGATCAGGATGTGGTGTTCATTAATGTCTATGCCCCTACCAACGGGAGAGAAAGGATTTGTTTTTTGAATCGTTACGAAAGGTGGTCGATTCTTTTGTTAATGGCGAGTTGGTGCTGGTGGGTGGTGATTTTAATTGCACAGTTAATTACATGTTGGATCGCAATGGCATTGAACCTCATCCTGCCTCTGCTCAAGTCCTAGCAGCTCTTTTAAAACGGGCCGATCTCGTGGATGTCTGGCGTCATAAATTCCCATCAGACAGACAGTACACCTGGGTGAAGGGATGGGATGGAAATATTTCTATGGCTCGATTAGATCGCTTTTACTGTCCCTGTCACAATCTGAACACTGTCACTTCTGCCTCTATCTCTCCTGTTGGCTTTTCTGACCATTCTTTGGTGGGGTTGAAAGTTGTCATCCCTAAAAAGAAACCTTCTGGTATTTCAACGTTTCACTACTAGAAGATGCCCATTTTGTCAAATGTTTTGAATTTTTCTGGAAGCAGTGGACTGTTACCAAATCTAGATTTGATTCACTCAAACAATGGTGGGACATTTTGAAGGTTCAACAGGAAGTGCCTGCTGAACATGGAATCCTTGGAAGAAGACATTTTGAAACTGCGGGATGCTTTACAAAAGGGATTTCATGAGGAAATGTTTTCTGCTCTAACATCTAAAAAGCGTTCCCTTGCTGATCTTTTGGATTTACGTGCACAAGGGGCCCTGGTGAGGTCACGTTTTCAAAATATTAATCATTTGGATGCACCTACAAAATTTTTCTTTGGGTTGGAAAAGAAAGAAGCCCAAAGCAAACTAATTGACATGCTGCACGACGCAGAGGGAGAGAACTGAGCACCACTGAAGACATTCAAGACTTTGCAGTTTCTTTTTATACAAATTTATTTAAAGACGATTCTATTGATCATTCGGCAATGACTGATTTTCTCTATGGACTTCCTAGGATCCCAAATGATTTTAAGCTAAAACTGGACTCTGAAATAACTTTTCAGTAAATGTCAGATTCACTCTCCCATCTAAACACAGGAAAGTCTCCAGGAATTGATGGCCTTCCTGTCGAGTTCTACAGACAGTTCTGGCCTTTACTAGGGGCTGACGTGCATGCAGTGTTCATGGAAAGCTTAAGAGATGGGGAGTTACCTCTGAGTTGCAGAAGAGCGGTGATTACTCTGCTTCCAAAAAAGGGAGATCTATGCCAAATAAAGAACTGGCGTCCCGTGAGTCTGCTCTGTACAGACTATAAGATTTTCTCCAGGACTTTGGCTAACCGTCTGAGGACTGTAATGAGTTTGGTGGTTAATTCTTGTCAAGCTTACTGTGTACCTGACCGCTCCATTTTTGATAACATTTTCTTCATGCGTGATGTGATTGCAGCATCCAAAATATATGGCGTTGATCTGGGAATTTTATCTATTGATCAGGAGAAGGCTTTTGATAGAGTTGATCACAGATATTTATTTAACAACTTGAAATGCTTTGGGTTTGGGGAAAATTTTATCAAAATGATCAGACTCTTGTATACTAAGGTTTTTGGTATTTTAAAGATTAATGGCACATTGAGTGCCCCTTTCCTGGTCAAGAGGGGGATTCGACAGGGGTGTGCCTTATCAGGGATGTTGTACTCTTTGTCGATTGAGCCATTCCTTTTTCAGATCATTCAGAGACTGCAAGGTCTAGATCTCCCTTCTCGCCCAGTTGTCACTGCTAAATGTTTGGCGTATGCAGACGACGTGTCCATATTTGTCAAATCTGACCATGATGTCGATGTGGTAGTTTCATGCCAAACAACATTTGAAAGCATCTCCTCAGCTTAAAGTTAACTGGGCTAAAAGCAATGCTCTCCTACTCGGCTCTTGGGTTGAACGTCCACCACCAAAGCTTCCTGCAAATCTGACCTGGAACAGGAAGTGTTTTCGTTACCTTGGGGTGATATTGGGAAGTGAAGGACTGGAGGAGAGTAATTGGGATGGCATTTTGGATCAAGTCAGTGCTCGGCTGAACAAATGGAGATGGATTGTGGCCAAACTGTCTTTTAGAGGGAGAGTAATTGTGGTAAACAACTTAGTTGCGTCGATGCTTTGGCATAAACTCATTTGTGGAGATCCTCCTCCAGGGATGTTACATAAGATCCAAAAACTGTTGATTGATTTTTTTTGGGATGGTCTGCATTGGCTGCGACAGTGTGTGCTGTTTCTACCAGTGGAACAAGGAGGTCAGGGACTCATCGATGTGCCATCAAAGGTTTGCAGGCTTTCAATTCCTGGTTATTCAAAAGCTTTTTTTTGGTTCTCACCATCTGATTTGGAGGGATTTGGCACTTCATTTCTTTTTTCGAGTTGGGGATTATGGATTTGACAAGCAGCTTTTGGTAATGGAAATCAATGAAATGGACCTTTCAGTGTTACCCAAATTTTATAGGGGTGCTTTATTGACCTGGCATCTTGTTTTTAAAAGACATTTCAGTACATCAGGTTGGTTGCACGATGAGCCTTTGATTTTTAATTCGCTGTTCTCGTGCTCTCAACTGAGGAGTAAAAGTTTTACTGATTTATTGATTAGAAATGGGTTTTTAAAAATCGGCCACATATATGAGAAGGAGCAACAGACATTTGTGGAGCCTTCAGTTTTGGCTTCAATTTTAGGTGTGAAGTCAGTGCGGAGGATCGAGGGCTTTCTGTCTTCTGTGGCCAAAGAACATCACAGACTTGAAGACTCCATCAGCACCACCAGCACAGATCTACAGGTCTGTCCTGCTGTTGATGTCATCTCCATCCCCACAAACTCGATTATCACATTTGACAAAGGAAATGTGGTGTCATTTATGTCTCAGTCCAAAAAAGAACTTTATCAATATTCTATGAAAGTGATTCATTTTCTTTCCCTGAAGACAATCATTTATTCACAATGGGGAGAACATTTAGGGGTAGTAGGTGGGAGGGTGCCGGCCTGGAAGGAGCTGTACAAGCCTCCGAGCAACAAAAGGACATCCGACCTACAATGGAGGATTGGGCACGGCATCATAGCCACAAACTCCTTCTCAAAAAGAATCAGACTTACACAGGATGACAGATGTGATTTTTGTGGGCAAAGGGAAACCGTTTTTCATCTGTTTGCAACATGCGTAAGATTAAGAGTTTTTTTCAAGTTTTTAACTGATTTGTGTAAAAAGCTAAGATCAGATTTTAATATTGTGATGTTTATTTATGGGGCTGCGTATAATAAGAACAACAGGCACAGGACACAGTTAATGAACTTTTTGCTGGGTGAAGCAAAACTAGCAATTTTAAAAAGCAGGAAAAATAAACAATGTGGGAAAGGAACTGTGGACATCCACTTACTGTTTAGGCTGAATATTCACTCGAGAATCAAACTGGAATTTACTTACTATACACTAAAGCACCAAATTCACATTTTTGAGGATGTGTGGTGTACGAAAGGGGTACTGTGTGCTGTTGAGGAGGGTGAACTAAAAATTAATTTATAAGTCCAGACCTGAGCTGTGCTGGGAGGTGGAGGAGCAAAGTGTCTGGGCGAGGAGGAGAGTTAATTAGTAGTTGATTGTGTAAAAAACAGTTTGGTGTATGAGTAGTGTGGAGAGTGCTTGGTGCACTGTGGAAAACAAAAATAAAAAGTATTGGACTTTTACCTGGTGTCTGGAATTGTACCTCAGGGTTCAAGGGAGCACTAGCGCCCCCTACTGCCACAATAGATACTTTATTAATCCCAAGGGGAAATTCCCATACTCCAGCAGCAGCATACTGATAAAGAACAATATTAAATTAAAGAGTGATAACAATGCAGGTATAACAGACACTAACTTTGTATAAAGTTAACGTTTACCCCCCGGGTGGAATTGAAGAGTCTCATATTGTGGGGTCTCCTCAGTCTGTCAGTGGAGCAGGATGGTGACAGCAGTCTGTCACTGAAGCTGCTCCTCTGTCTGGAGATGATCCTGTTTAGTGGATGCAGTGGATTCTCCATGATTGACAGGAGTCTGCTTAGCGCCCGTCGCTCTGCCACGGATGTCAAACTGTCCAGCTCCATGCCTACAATACAGCCTGCCTTCCTCACCAGTTTGTCCAGGTGTGAGGCGTCCCTCTTCTTTATGCTGTTTCCCCAGCACACCACCGCGTAGAAGAGGGCGCTCGCCACAACCATCTGATAGAACATCTGCAGCATCTTATTGCAGATGTTGGAAGATGCCAGCCTGCTAAGGAAGTATAGTCGGCTCTGTCCTTTCTTACACAGAGCATCAGTGTTGGCAGTCCAGTCCAGTTTATCATCCAACTGCACTCCCAGGTATTTATAGGTCTGGACCCTCTGCACAGTCACCTCTGATGATCATGGATCCATGAGGGGTCTGGTCCTCCTAAAATCCATCACCAGCTCCTTGGTTTTGCTGGTGTTCAGATGTAGGTGGTTTGAGTCGCACCATTTAACAAAGTCCTTGATTAGGTTCCTGTACTCCTCCTCCTGCCCACTCCTGATGCAGCCCACAATAGCAGTGTCGTCAGCGAACTTTTGCACGTGGCAGGACTCTGAGTTGTATTGGAAGTCTGAGTCCCCTGCGGCGCTCCTGTGCTGCTGACCACAATGTCAGACCTGCAGTTCCCGAGACGCACATACTGAGGTCTGTCTGTAAGATAGTCCATGATCCATGGCATTAGTTAATCTACTCCCATCTCTGTCAGCTTTTCCCTAAGGAGCAGAGGTTGGATGGTGTTGAAGGCGCTAGAGAAGTCCAGAAACATACATTGCATCCGGAAAGTATTCACAGCGCATCACTTTTTCTACATTTTGTTATGTTACAGCCGTATTCCAAAATGGATTAAATTCATTTTTTTCCTCAGAATTCTACACACAACACCCCATAATGACACCGTGAAAAAAAATTACTTGAGGTTTTTGCAAATTTATTAAAAATAAAAAAAACTGAGAAATCACATGTACATAAGTATTCACAGCCTTTGCTCAATATTTTGTTGATGCACCTTTGGCAGCAATTCCAGCCTCAAGTCTTTTTGAATATGATGCCACAAGCTTGGCACACCTATCCTTGGCCAGTTTCGCCCATTCCTCTTTGCAGCACCTCTCAAGCTCCATCAGGTTGGATGGGAAGCGTCGGTGCACAGCCATTTTAAGATCTCTCCAGAGATGTTCAATTGGATTCAAGTCTGGCTCTGCTCTGGCTGGGCCACTCAAGGACATTCACAGAGTTGTCCTGAAGCCACTCCTTTGATATCTTGGCTGTGTGTTTAGCGTCGTTGTCCTGCTGAAAGATGAACCGTCGCCCCAGTCTGAGGTCAAGAGCGCTCTGGAGCAGGTTTTCATCCAAGATGTCTATGTACATTGCTGCAGTCATCTTTCCCTTTATCCTGACTAGTCTCCCAGTTCCTGATGCTGCCACCACCATGCTTCACTGTAAGGATGGTATTGGCCTGGTGATGAGCGGTGCCTGGTTTCCTCCAAATGTGACGCCTGGCATTCACACCAGAGAGTTCAATCTTTGTCTCACCAGACCAGGAAATTTTGTTTCTTATGGTCTGAGAGTCCTTCAGGTGCCTTTTGGCAAACTCTAGGTGGGCTGCCATGTGCCTTTTACTAAGGAGTTGCTTCTGTCTGGCCACTCTACCATACAGGCCTGATTGGTGGATTGCTGCAGAGATGGTTGTCCTTCTGGAAGGTTCTCCTCTCTCCACAGAGGACCTCTGAAGCTCTGACAGAGTGACCATCGGATTCTTGGTCACCTCCCTGACTAAGGCCCTTCTCCCCCAATCGCTCAGTTTAGATGGCCGGCCAGCTCTAGGAAGATTCCTTGTGGTTTTGAACTTCTTCCACTTACGGATGATGGAGGCCACTGTGCTCATTGGGACCTTCAAAGCAGCAGAAATGTTTCTGTAACCTTCCCCAGATTTGTGCCTCGAGACAATCCTGTGTCGGAGGTCTACAGACAATTCCTTTGACTTCATGCTTGGTTTGTGCTCTGACATGAACTGTCAACTGTGGGACCTTCTATAGACAGATGTGTGCCTTTCCAAATCATGTCCAGTCAACTGAATTTACCACAGGTGGACTCCAATGAAGCTGCAGAAACATCTCAAGGATGATCAGGGGAAACAGGATGCACCTGAGCTCAATTTGGAGCTTCATGGCAAAGGCTGTGAATACTTATGTACATGTGCTTTCTCAATTTTTTTATTTTTAATCAATTTGCAAAAATCTCAAGTAAAAGTTTTTCACGTTGTCATTATGGGGTGTTGTGTGTAGAATTCTGAGGAAAAAAATGAATTTAATCCATTTTGGAATAAGGCTGTAACATAACAAAATGTGGAAAAAGTGATGCGCTGGGAATACTTTCCGGATGCACTGTACCTTCTTACAGCACCACTGCCTCTGTCCAGGTAGGAGAGGGATCGGTGTAGCATGTAGATGATGGCATCCTCCGCTCCCACCTTCTCCTGGTATGCGAACTGCAGAGGGTCGAGGGCGTGGTGGACCTGTGGCCTCAGGTGGTGAAGCAGCAGCCGCTTCATGGTCTTCATCACAAGACGTCAGAGCGACAGGCCTGAAGTCGTTCAGCTCACTAGGACGTGATACCTTTGGGACTGGGGTGATGCAAGATGTTTTCCAAAGCCTCGGGACTCTCCCCTGTTCCAGGCTCAGGTTGAAGATGCACTGTAGAGGACTCCCCAGTTCCAGCGCACAGGCCTTCAGCAGTCGTGGCGATACTTCATCTGGACCCGCTGCTTTGCTGGCACAAAGTCTCCTCAGCTCTCTGCTTACCTGGGCTGCTGTAATTGTGGGTGCTTGGGTGCTTGTCTGGCGTCTGTGGCACTCACAATATGAAAGGCACTCCAACAAAGTTTGTAAACCTTACTTGTCTTCACTTTGTCATTCTGGGTTATTAAGTGTAGATTGATGGGCAAAAATGACAAATTTAGGCATTTAAAATTAAATCTAAAGCACCAATAAGTGAGCTGAAAGTGAAGACTTTTAGGAATCCACTGTAGAGAGATAGGACAGCCATTGTTGAAGGTAAAGGAGAGCATTGCACATAATCGGGCACATGTTCAGTTCCAGCTTTGGCTCTTTGAGTGCCCAGACAGAAGCCATTGTTTCCAGTGCTGGCACTTTGCTGGTTTCTCTCCAGTGACAATGTGACTGTCGGTGGGGGCGGTGGCACTTTAGTCCAGTGGTCCCTGTCACATACACACCTACAGGCACACAGACGGGCCGCCTCAAGGATTCCTTGGCTTTTGCTCACATGTCTTGACTCTGCTGTGATTACATAACACGAGGTAATGTGCTGCGATTCAGCCTCCTCTTAGCTCGGGCAGCTCAGGGTCACCATCAGTCTCCCGGCTGTTATTTGTTTTTTGCTAGATGTTTGACATCTGAGGAGCGTTCTTGAAATTGAGGGATTTTGGGGAGAGAAGTGGAGGGGTGTTATATATTTATTTTTTTGTAAATGACAGGACAACCTGAGAAATCAGAAATGACTGACTAGGAAAGAAGAACCTAAAGAGTCGACGGTAAAAAAACAGAGTAGGAAGAGAAACGGCAACACGCAAGGAGAACACAAAGTGCAGCGTCTGTTAATGCATTGTGAACTTTCTCACCTGGACACAGACGGACGTGGAGTTCAAAAGTCCCATAACGCACACGTTTATTACACAACACAAAATGACACAGCAAACAGTGCACAATTCACCAACTGAGTTCTCTTTCTCTCTCTTCTGCTTCCACCTCCACTCCTTCCCTCGCAAGCTCCGTCCTCTTCCACCCGACTCCGGCTCCCCGAGTGGAATGAGGCGGCCTCTTTTATACTGCACCCGGATGTGCTCCAGGTGCTCCCCAATTAACTTCTGGGTGTAGCAGAAATGTCTGTAAGTGAGTTCAGCTCCTCTTCTGGTAGCACTTCCAGGTGTGGTGGAAGTGCTGCATACCCCAGTTCCGGAGCTGTCCAGGCGCCCCCTGACAGTAGCCATGTCACTCCACAGGGTTGGACTCCCCAGGTCTTACCTCTTGCATTCCAGGGGAGATATTGCCCTTCTCCCTGTCCTTCCCTTCTCCTGGCGTCCTGGTGGGGCAAGGTCCCTGGACATTTGTCACAGCGTCTACAGCAAAGTGAATGGCTGAAGAGCTAAGAAGCACAACAATAAGAGAGGAGACCGACATACCGGGACTCTGTCTGGACTGATTAGAGCACAAGGAAAAGTCACGATTTAGAAAATAGCAAACTCGCTAAAAGTAGAGGGGATTTTAGAATTAAACCAAGTACCTGTTATATATACCAACTTTATAAAGCGGCTTTACTCTGGAGTGCTTTTACAAGGGATGATGTGCAGTATATTTGAATTCACAAGTGGAGAACATAGGCCAGAGAACAAGTACAGAAGAACTAGTCACATTTTATATAGTGCCTTTTATACTGACCCCATCCAAAAATGGTTTAAAAGAACAGAGATTAAGTAAAACATTCTGATAGATAGATAGATAGATAGATAGATAGATAGATAGATAGATAGATAGATAGATAGATAGATAGATAGATAGATGTGAAAGGCACTGTATTGTCTTTCCAGAGGGGACTGGGCAGTCTAATGGTCTGGAATCCCTGCAGATTTTATTTTTTTCTCCAGCCGTCTGGAGTTTTTTTTTTTTTTTCTGTCCACCCTGGCCATTGGACCTTACTCTTATTCTATGTTAATTAATGTTGACTTATTTTATTTTCTTATTGTCTTTTATTTTTCTATTCTTTATTATGTAAAGCACTTTGAGCTACTGTTTGTATGAAAATGTGCTATATAATTAAATGTTGTTGTTGTATATACCATAGATAGATAGATATGAAAAGTACTATATAACAGATTGATTGATAGATAGATATGAAAGGCACTATATAACATAGATAGATAGACAGATAGATAGATAGATAGATAGATAGATAGATATGAAATGCACTATATAATAAATAGATAGATAGACATGAAAGGCACTATATAACATAAATAGATAGATAGACATGAAAGGCACTATATAACAGATATTTCTCCACAGGTTCCACAGTTGGTGCCATACCCTTGCCTTCCAGACTTGCCTCAATCCCCCCCCATACCCGCACTCTTTATTTAGGCCCCTACTACACACACACATCTGCTATCACTTTGTCTGTGACAGGGGTCCTCAATCACAGTCCTGGAGGGCCACAATGGCTGCAGTTTTTTGCTCCAACCCAATTTCTTTATGGCTCACTTTAGTTGACTCGCTTCTTAAGATTTTGAAACCTTATTGCTTATTTTAGTCTAAAACAGTTGGATTCTTGTTTTTTTAATTGCTCCTAATTAGCAATAACATGCAAATGACAAGAGACCAGCATTTCTCATTTTAGCTTGATTCCATTTACACCTCTGTGTGTATTTATCATGCACTATTGGGTTTAATTAAATACATGGAAGGAAAGTGAAGGGCTGAGAATTACTCCTCCATTTTAGCCTTCAAATCATTTGGATGATATCTTTAGAAAGGGGAAGAAAATCTAAGACATGGGAATGACCTGACATAGCAGAGTTAAAGCACTAACAAGCCAGGTTAGAACAAAAACCTGCAGCCCTCCAGGACTGTGACTGAGGACCCCTGGTCTGTGAGGTGGTCTTTGCTCCTTATTATAACCCACAATGGGCCTGCTGTGTCAGATGTGCTTCTCCCGATGATAACTCAGCACAATAGACTTTGTTTTTTTTTCTACTGTTCATGCTTTTGGATGGGCCCTTTAATCAGTCAGTCCAAGTCTCTCATCAGTCCTGCATTTTCAATCCCTTCTGCCTCCTCCATCTGCTGGGTGGGGGAGGTGCGGTCTGCGGCTTTCTTAGAAACGATGCCATCTGTCACAGCGCACGCTGGCACTTCAGGTACAAGGAATACCAGACACTACCGAGCTGTTGTGGGTGAAAAACAAGTCATGAATGTGCAGTCCATCAAAATGTGCCATTTAAGAGATGAGATCCTGTTGTAAGCTTAGAAAAGTACAAATGAACGGGACTTAAACACAAAGCACAGCCATTAGTGTACAGCATGTTGAGCGGCCACTCTGACCGGACCTTCATGGGGTCATTGAGAAGGAAGTTTAACACAGCAATGTAATGAGAGAAATAAATAAATAAATAAGAATGTGTCCTCAGAGATCAGTACAGTACAATTTCATTGTCTATCTATCAATCTACAGTATTATACAGTGCCTTTCTTGCTTATACATTATATAGTGACTTTTGTATTTATCTATCTACTATATTTATTTTATATTTATCTATGACATCCTATGTTTTCTGTACTGCCCTTTTATCTATCTATATATCTATCTATCATATAGTGCCTTTCATATCTATCTATCTATCTATCTATCTATCTATCTATCTATCTATATATCTATTATATAGTGCCTTTCATATCTATCTATCTATCTATCTATCTATCTATCTATCTATCTATCTATCTATCTATCTATCTATTATATAGTGCCTTTACTATCTATCTATCTATCTATCTATCTATCTATCTATCTATCTATCTATCTATCTATCTATCTATCTATCTATTATATAGTGCCTTTTATATGTATCTGTTATATAGTCCCTTTAATATCTATCTATCTATCTATCTATCTATCTATCTATCTATCTATCTATCTATCTATCTATCTATCTATCTATCTAGTAATGCAGTGCCTCTCATATACACTATATCTATCTAATACTGTATATGATGTCCTTCATATCTAACTATTTGTCCATCCTCTATCACTGAAGCATCTCCCTACCTCGCTATTTTATAGAACCTTTCCTATCTATCCATCTGTCTATCATATATTGCCCTTCACATCTACATACAATATGTATTTATGTCTTTTATATTGTGCTTTTTATATATATTTTTCTGTTACTAAGTTGTCCCACGCAGCTCCACACACATAGTAATGAAACAGGACAGACTTTAAAAACCAATTTAAAAAATGTAATTTTGGCCAAGTAAAAGGTAGGTACGCTCTAATGTCAAACGTTGTCACTGTATCTGATTGTGTTCAGCTCTGACGGGAGAGCGTCCCCAGCGTAGGGAGAAGAGCACATGGCCGTGATATCTCTGCCAGTGAGTAGCTACCCTTTAAAACATACGTAGCTCTGCTCTTTCTCTCAAAAGCGTCAAACGTTACTCCTTAACAATGTCTAGGTGATTTTGTCTGTTGAACAAATAGGTATTGCTAGCTAAGCGGAAGCAAGGTATGCTGCAACACGTGGTGAGAGGGAGACCAACTCGAACGGAGGCTGGCATGTGAGTGAGAAGGTCCCTGCCCGGCTCCCTACTGCTGAGGTCTACTCGGCCCCCAGCCTCTCTCTTGGATTTGTGTACTCTTGGAAGTATACTCTGATACTTAGTGCAATGAGAGAAATCACAAAGTCAACAGGAATGTTCAAGCAAATTCTACAAAAAAAACTGATCTAAACAGATATGACAGGGACTAACTATTTGTCTGTCTTATCTATCTGTCTGTTATATAGTGCTACTTAGTAGCTGTAATCCAGATGAAGAGGGACTGCACTAATCTTGTCATCCATCAACCCTGATTATTGATTGAAATGACCCTGGTTGGATTAAGCAGGTTCAAAGATGAGATGACTTGTCCTACAAGCTCATGTACTGTAGTTGTGATGGTCCAATGTCTACAAATGTTTGCCCATAGAGTGTCTATTTTTGTGGTGGCTTTTGAGGAGATCTGATGAGTGACTGGGTCCTTGGGTCAGGAGGTCCCCATGCCTGTTGGGGATTGCAAGGGCATCTGCTAGTGAGGAGGACCATAGGGCACAATGAAGAAGCCATAGGGCAATACTCCCTTATAGCAGGCCAGATCCGAATCATTCAGCAACCTTAAAATGCTGTATCAGGGGATGAACAGACAGTGACAGTCTTCTAATAATTATTCTGTAAAGGTGTGGTATAGATTTAAAAATTAAAAAGGAAGATGTCTTCAGATACAGAATACATCTGCCTCTATAAATTCTGCAATGCGGTGAATAATCGATGTGGAGTATGTCATGGTGACAGAAACTGATTTCCCCTTTGTTTAGTGAAAGAAGCCTGGCAGTTGCTGACCACAGCAAAACAACCAGGCCCGTAAGTAAATCCCACTTCCCCTGAATCTAAAAACAATCAATCGTGGCAAGACGTCACATATGTCAGTCAGGATGCCTTTTTTTTTCCAAAGTCACAGTCAGGAATTCACCCGAACATCTGCTGGATTTATAAAGTGTTTTTCTGTTTTGGATGCATTCTACACACCACACATGGTGACCAAACGTTTAACAAGAAGATCTGAAGCCAAAGGATTTCTTGAGTTGTTCATTTTTCCTAACGCAAGTGGCACAGTTTGTTAGTTCTACTCCTTCACAGCCCCCAGATCCCTGGGCTCAAATCCTGGCCCATTCGTTGTTTAACGTTTGTATAATCCATGTGTTTTTTTTTCTTTCCTCTTGGAACACCAGTTTTCCTCCAAAACCTATAGATGTGTGATTACAATAAGTCCTCTGGCCAGGTGTGCGTTTTTCCACAATGTGGCAGGTGCAAGCGACACACTTAAGGTCCCATAGCGATTAGTGTGGATTAAACAAAACATCATTGTGATCTTATATAGTGCCTCATTTTGTCGTAGTAGGGTCCTAAGATGATTCTGTTCTCCCCTTTTATATCTAAGACCTCAAGCAATTAGTTAGAGCAGGGGTTCCCACAGGCCCGCACCTTGGGCAACCATGACACTAGATAGGGGCCCTCCCTTTTTCAAGTTTTTCTTTTTTTTTCTTGAAAGGTCCTTTATTATCAAGAAGGGGCGCGTTGACATCATACAGCGGTCGCCGGTGGGTACGATCTCGGATTTAGCTGTTTTGAGTTTGAACTCCATTTCCATCATCCGTCGAACTGTGGGAAAATGCAAGACCGAGAGCTTCAGTGGCATTCTCATAAAGGCTGTCCCGTGTCCGTCATCAAGATAACATACGCAAGTCGGAATGAGTGCCGGTGGCGGTGCGGCAATGTTTATGTTTAGTCTCCACCTTTTGCCTTCACGAATCGCGGAAGTTATTCATTCAATGCTGGACAGTCGCACTCGCAGTCGTGTGAGTATTAAGAGTTAGGGCCTACTGTTCAGTGCACGCTTAGAGTTAGACTTTACATAAGCTTATAATTTGGCATTATTTCATTATCATGTGACCAGTGAAGAGAAGCACCTATCTTCGTTAATTTTGTATTATCGTTATCCATTGAACATGAACTTGCAAATACCATAAGCTTTGATAAAGTCATTGATGATTTTTCAAATATTAAAATTAGAAAATGGTCAGCAAAGCGTTAAGGGATTAACCCACCAGCCAGTAACTGCTGATTACCATGATGTTTACACAATACGGAGAGATATTTTATATTCAGAATGAGTTTTTCAGAATAAACTATTCCTAGTTAACCACTTACTTTCAAAACCCTTCGTCAAAGACCAGGTTTTCGAAATTAAGTGGCGTTTTAAAATATACGCACATGTTTGAAACACGAAAGTGGTCCGAACTCAGCTGCCTGGGGCCCAGAATTTCCTAGGTGTGGGCCTGGTCATCAACCCCCAGGTCCTCACTCAGTGAAGGGCTACAGCAAAAAGGCTTCCCCCTTCGGTGAGGACACTTTTCAGAATGCTAGGTGGGCGGGGCTTTGCAGCGGCTCAGAGAGAGGAGAGAGATCATCATAAAATTATGCTTTATGAATATTAATTTTGGTTATTAAATATCGCTACAATCCTGCTCGCAGCGCCAATTATGTTTCCGATGGGAGTGTTAGCTCCGTGGAAATATGTTCTTTTATATTGCAGCGTTTTAATAAACCTTTATTTAAATAAGTATAAATCATAACGGCGATATCCCTCTTTTCGGCGATAGGCGGCGACAAAGTCACAGAAAAGACGGAATATACTTAGCTTGTTTAATGCGGCTTACGTTGCTTTAAAATGACAGGGAAGACCAGTCACATTTCTTTTCTAACCACGGGGATTTGGTCGTGTAGAAATGGCTTTTTTCTGTCACAACGGAGGTGGTGTTGGAGTCTATCGCTTTCACTCCCACAGGTCTTCAAAGCTTGGCAAGGTTCCAGCGTTCTTTTATATTGTGTCCACACGACCACATCCCCCAGTACAATGCCAAACAAGGTAGACAAACTTAGGCTAAGCAGCAGACAGTCAGATCATATAACACTTAGGCCTTTTAGGGCTGACAACAGCTGTTCTTGTCTATCTTTATGCTTTGCCTATCCCAGCACTTCTGAACGTTGACACTCTGTGCTAAAGCTGGCTCAGCTCTTCATGGCATGTTATACAGAAAAAGAATGAAAAATACATTTAAAGAGATCTAAAACAGATACAGTGACACAATTCTTAATATTATAACAACCTTAGTATAACAGAGACCGAGATGAGAGAGTATTACAACGAAGTATTTTTATGTTTCTGACAGTTTCCCCATATGACATGAGTCTATAGAAATCTCGTTACTACGAAGTACTGTACATTCAGCAGCAGATACTTTCATTACAACAAAGTGACCTTGAAATGCTTGAATGAATCATCCACAGAGCAGTTAGTTCTGTGGTCGCAGCTCAGTTGTGCACATTTGCACAGTGATCCCCAAACAGAAACCTTGTAAAAAAAATGTTCTTTCTTCGAACTTTCCTCGTACTGTTTTTGTTTTTGCTGCTTTTGCTTTCTGTGGTTCTCAGTGATACCTTATGCTTATTGCTCCTCAACATTTGAAAAACATCCATCGGAATTTAACTCATTGTCACCCTCCTATAGAAACGGCAGACACGAAAAAACGATAACAGTGTTGTGATGACAAATGCAATGCATATGTCTTTGTTATATGCAAAAAAGAAGAAAAATCTCGGGTTGCAAATGTATGCAAACTGCTGCATTTGAAGACGGTGAAAAAGCCGTGTTTATCTGGTTCAGTGATGCTCATTCAAGAAACATTCCTATTAATTCGGCACTCATTCAAGAAAATGTGAGGTTTTTAAACTCTCTTGGGACCTCCGTCAACGGGACAACACGCTGTGAGTCTGCTGTTTCTCTGCCCCTGCAATGGACAAACAATCTTACACAGATGTTGCAATCGCGCTTCGGGATGCACTTCAGTGTGACGTTCCCGTTGGGTGGGGGAGATCCCAAAAGAGTTCAGGAAACTCACAATATGAAGAAAAAGAAGAGGATTATTCGGCTTCTGACTGATAACTGTGCTGCCCACAACATACTTTAACATTCAGATAATGTTTGCGTTGAATTCCTCCCACCCAGTTGCACAGCAGTGCTTCAGCCATTGGGTTTGGGCATCATTCGCACCCTGAAAGTGTATTATCGCAAGGAAATGCTGAGAAAAATTCTCGGCAGCATAACTTGTAGGCAGGAGGAGATTAAAATAACACAAAAGAAACTATTAAAGCTGCTTCCATTTCCAACATCCTATCTGTGTGAGGCAGTGTTTTCTGCAATGGCAGCAACCAAAACGAGATTACCGAGTAGACTGAACATAAGCAACACACTTCGCGTGTCACTGTCTTTCATTGTCCCCAGATGGGATCTTCTGGTTGCAGGAAAACAAGTTCAGGGCTCCCACTGATTCTGCATTATGGTAAGCTGTATAAGTTCTCTTACGATATTATCTCTATATATAATCTTCATTTGGATCTTGATCTTTGTCCGTGAATGAATTAGAAGAAGAAGCACTAGATGGTAGTAGAGAGACAGCTAAAACAAAGGCATTGCATTAAGAATCTCCTCCAGGTTTATACTACTGAAGACTGTAATACGCCAGTCACACCTCAAAAGACAGACATTCAAACTAAACAAATTGTTGTGCTTTAAATTAACTAAAGAGATCTTCATTTAGATCTTGATCTTTGTTTGTCCGTGAATTCCATGCATGCGTAGACCACCGTCCAGTTTAGTACGTTGTTGTTACTCACGAATGTCAACAATGTGCCAGAATAACGAAAGGGGTGGTGGACAGCGTTACGCTGGTTAGCTCCTGAGGCCTGGTTAGAGAATGAGATTGCCGAAGATAAAAGGTACGTGCCTACGTAACATATGAATGAAAGAAAGACAGTGGATACAATAAATGACAACATAACAGCACGTTCCGGAAATTATTATTGTTACGTTGTAGCCGGCGAGTGCTGAGCGTCTCACAGTTGTATCGTGGCTTGCTCACATGTCAGTGAAGTGATCCCTATTTATGCTTTAAAGAGCCTGGATACCTATGTGTCCCCCTTTTATAACCATTGCTCCGTGTATATTGCCTTACTCTTTGGATTGCCACAAAGCAACCTGCGAGATTGGAGAAAGGTTGAGAAGACATCGTGAGAGGATAGCGTCGTGAAAACGAGACGGACTGTGAAAGGACAGAAGCAGAAATGCTCCTACACCACCACATAATTACGATTCGGACAGTGATTCTGAGTAGGCTGTTCCTATCGTATCAATATCCAAGGGTTTTCTTTTGTAATTTTGTTTCCCTTATAAAAAATCATAATGCTGTGTGACGAAGGGCCCAGTTCATGACTGGCAGCAGCGTTTAAACAGGGAGCCCTTCACAGACAACTTTAACACGCAACGTAGTTGGGCGCACATGGCTAGTAACTTAATAATAATAGAAATGTAATGTAAATTGTGTATAAAACCGCCCCACGAAACCCGCCCCTAAAAATTCCCCCCACCACCACCGGTCCCTGGAAAAATTTGCTTCTAGTAAAGCGGTCCTTGGTGTCTGAAAATTTGGGGACCACTAAGTTAAAGTACCAGGCAGGAGAAAAGGTTCCACATTTATTTATGCGCCCAGTCATATGAAGAAGTAAGTACACGTTACAGAAACCGTTGACTTTTTCCAACATATCTGAACAGGCAAATAGCAGATCTTCATGCAAGCGGCGCCTACAGATAAAGGTGATATACCTGAAAACAAAAGGAAAATGAGCTTTTTCAGTCATTTATTTACCAAAAGTATCAATCAATACAATGGGGATAAAGAAAGTCCACCCTTACTGACAGAAGCTGGTTTTGCCCCCACCCTTAGCAAAAATGACTTCTTGTAGACTTTATTCATAACTGCCCACCAGTCTCTGACATCAACTCTGTGAAATTTTGGATAACACCATCTTGCAAAATTCCTTTACTTCCAAGATGTTTATGGGTTTTCTTGCATGTCCTTCTTGTTTCAACTTCTCATTGGGATTCAGATCAGGACTGTGACTGGGCCACTCCATAACCCTGCATTTCCTCTTTTTGAGAAATTCCTTGATGGATTTGCTAGTGTGCTTCAGATCATTAACGTGCTGAAAAGGTCCATTTTCTGGTCAGCTTTAACTTTCAGACTGGTGGCCTCACATTCTCGTCAAGCATCCTTTGATAGAATTCATAGTTGACTCAATGATTGCAAGCTGTCCATATCCTGAGGCAGCAAAGCAACCTCAAAGCAGAGCATTTCCCACCTCTTTGCTTGACAGTTGGTATGAGGTTCTTCACTTGGTTTACTCCAAACATGTCTACTGTTACCATGGCCAGCTAATCCTATCTTTGATTCATCTGTCCAGAGCACATTGTTACAGAAGGCCTGGTCATTTCCAAGATGTTCAACGCCAAACTGTTGTCTTGCTCTGATGTTCTTTTTTGGGGAGCAGAGGTTTTTTTTCCTGGCAAGACCTCACATGCAGGTCAAATTTTTCTGATTTTAGATGTCTGCACTTTGACACCAGCTTTTGCTGAGTTACCTGAAGATCCCAGAGTGAACGTTTGGGGTCCTTGGAAACTTCTCTTTGTATCAAATGGTCAGCTCTTGGGCTGAATTTGCTGGGTTGGGCAGATCTGGACAAATTATCAGTTATTTGAAATCTTTTCCTACTTGTAGATGATTTTTCTTATAGTGGAATGGTTGATATCAAGCCATTTGGCAGTCTTTGAAATCCCGTGTTATTCACAGCCTTCTTTCTGAGAGTCTTGTGGAGATCTTTTGATCTTGGCATGATGACTCCACACGCGTCAATAGCAAACAGAACACCTTGATATCTTGAAGAGAACTTTGAAGAGAACCCTTGACATCTGCAGTTTCAATAAGACAGTCAGATCCATCTTCATACTCCCTGAGGAGGTTCTGATCATTGCCACCGCATTTGGAACATCTGATTCAGATCTGATGGATTTAAAGTGGAGATAAAAGTAGGGGTGGTCTTACTTTTTCCATGTGACAAATCTGCATTTTGTTTGCTTGCTCAGATGTGCTGAACATGTCACAAATTTTCAAGGGGTGTACTTACTTTTTCACATGACTGTAGTTTCAATTAATTGAACCGAAATATAACCAAATATGAATGCAAGTGTGACAATAATATCATTAAATCCTTAGTAGCATTTCATTTTGCGTCCTTATTCTTCCTACCATTGGGCTGTTTGTCTTATTAGTCTCTGCTCCGGTTTGGTCTTTGATCCAGCTTGCTGCTGCATGGGGCCAAGCAACATTGCATGGCCGCCAACAGAGATGATCTCCTCACAATGGAAAATGTTGGAGAGAGAGAGGAGGGCAAGAGAGTGCAAGAGTTTCTTTGTTATCCTTGGTTTATGTTCACCTGACGTCCTTGATGTATCTCTTAGACCAATACGATAGGCCGACTCCTATGCTTCATTCCAGTCCTGTTTAAACTTGACTAAGCTCAGCTAGATTCAGACCCAATTCGAGCCCATGCTTATATTTCTAAAAACCTGCGCTCCATTCCAGAGGCTCATAAAATCATCCTCTCCCTTCCACTTAAGGTTAACCTTGGTGTTGGCCTTTCATCTCTGCCCACCTGTATTCCCCCAGGCTAGCTGGACAGTCAGGTTTGTACTAGTTATGACCTACCTATAGTAAGTACAACAATTGGTTTCTAAAGTTTTGTTTTCTAAGTTTATACATTATTTTTAGTATACGTAATACTAGGAAACACGTGGACCTCCAGTCCTCCCAATATCAAGGTTCCAGCAGGTTGTACAGAGGGACGGCCGAGGCTGTTTTTCTTCTTCTTCTTCTTCTTCCTGTCACGTGGTGGGTTTTGCAGTGTGCTTCCCATTCTGCAAATGTTGCTGCTCTAGGTTTTCTTTTTCCCATGTCACCTTTCATGGCTTTCATGGTCTTCCAACGCAGTTTGCTATAAGAAAAAAACGCAAACCCTGATGATTTTGCGGTTGCCACTAGCCCCATTTTTTGTTTCACCAGTCCATATCCCGTTAAATTCTTTTGATTATGACTAAGAACAAGGGGTTATCTCTAGTGGTTTGTGAATAATCACAAGATGGATGGACACAACCTTTAGTGTTTTCAGTGCCAGTTGAAGCCAATTTGGAGCCCTAGGTTGGGGTTGATGCATGTCACGCCTCTTTGTCCATACCATGTTGTCTGTATTATTAGACTTGGACAACCTTTAGGGGGACGTTTCATATCTATCTATTGTGATAAAGGCACTATATAGCGCCCGGTGCAGACTGACGCAGAGGCACATGTAAAATCAAACAGGCTTTTATTTACTCTTCAGCCGTGGGACACGTCTTCCCCGTGTCCCACAGGCCCAACACAGTCCCAAAGCACTTTAAACAGAGCACAAACAACCTTTCCTCTGGCAGCACCACTCCTCCCAGGTAACCTCGTCCTCTTACTCCCGATTCTGGTCTTTGAGTGGTGGAGGCTGCCCCGTTTTATAGCCCACCCGGAAGTGTTCCAGGTGCTTGACCACCTGGTCCCAATTGCACCTCCGGGTGGGGCCGATGACTTGTTCAGCCGGGTTCTTGAGACTAGGCAGCACCCCCTAGCGGCCATCCCAGCTCCCAACCAGGCTGTGGAAGACTCCATCTCCCATGGAGCCAGGTGGGAGGCTGCCACCAAGTGTCCCGGGGGAGGTATTGAGCTGTCCAAAGTTGCCCCCCCGGAACATATGCAGCAGGGGCTTCCCGGCCGGGCATGGAACCCAGCTGTCCATCACACTATCTATCTATCTATCTATCTATCTATCTATCTATCTATCTATCTATCTATCTATCTATCTATCTATCTATCTATTATATAGTGCCTTTCCTACCTAACCATTTTACAGTATCTGCTTATCTATTCTGACAGATAGAGGGCGCTCTCGTCCTCTTGAACCCTCAGACTTGACTCCAGACACCAGGTAAAAGTCCAAAATAATGACTTTTTATTTATGCACGTGCACAAAGCACCCTCCTCTTCACAGTACTCATTAACAATAAACCAATAATCACAATAATCAATCCTTCACACCCCCAGATGCGTTGCCATCCTTCCACCCAGCTCAGCTCAACACTCTGCTGTTTCTTAGTCTCTTTTATAGTCCCTGGCCCGGAAGTGTTTCCCATCCTTCAGTCCATGTGACTCCTTATCACTTCCGACTCAGATAAAAAGTCCTCCTCTTCATCCAGGAAGTACATCGTCTCCCCTGTCGCTGTGACTTAGACGCATTTCCTAGTTATAGGACACAAACGACTCTCTGGGCCTCCCTGCAGTGTCCTCTATTGGCCCCTATGGTATCCAGCAGGGCTGTAGGGAAAAACTCCATCGTCCATGATTCCCTGCTGGTATCCGGGGCACCTCCATACTGCAGGGAGAGCTCCATCTGGCAGCCTGGGGGTATTGGCTGGGATGACAAGCCGGCCATAGACCACACTATGTAGATACCGTACTTGGCACAATGACTCTTTATTACATAGTGCCTTTCATGTCTATGTATCTATATTATAATGCCAGCCAATATGTGCCAACATGGATTCTTCTTCTGTCTATCTAATGCCTTTTACATCTATGATAAACTACCTCTCATATCTATTTAATATTGTACCACTTACCTGTCAAACGTACATACTGCCTTTGACATCTGTTTGTTGATTTTATATAGTGCCTTTCACAGCTACGTAGAGTGATCAGACATGGCAATGCAGACGATAGTTTTTTAATTAAATAATATATTTTCAATAATGTTAAAAATATATATCTTTTATATAATGTCTGTCAAAGCTATCTATCTATCTATCTATCTATCTATCTATCTATCTATCTATCTATCTATCTATCTATCTATCTATCTATTTATGTGTTATATAGTGCCTTTCACATCTATCTATCTATCTATCTATCTATCTATCTATCTATCTATCTATCTATCTATCTATCTATCTATTATATAGTGCCTTTCCTACCTAACCATTTTACAGTATCTGCTTATCTATTCTGACAGATAGAGGGCGCTCTCGTCCTCTTGAACCCTCAGACTTGACTCCAGACACCAGGTAAAAGTCCAAAATAATGACTTTTTATTTATGCACGTGCACAAAGCACCCTCCTCTTCACAGTACTCATTAACAATAAACCAATAATCACAATAATCAATCCTTCACACCCCCAGATGCGTTGCCATCCTTCCACCCAGCTCAGCTCAACACTCTGCTGTTTCTTAGTCTCTTTTATAGTCCCTGGCCGGAAGTGTTTCCCATCCTTCAGTCCATGTGACTCCTTATCACTTCCGACTCAGATAAAAAGTCCTCCTCTTCATCCAGGAAGTACATCGTCTCCCCTGTCGCTGTGACTTAGACGCATTTCCTAGTTATAGGACACAAACGACTCTCTGGGCCTCCCTGCAGTGTCCTCTATTGGCCCCTATGGTATCCAGCAGGGCTGTAGGGAAAAACTCCATCGTCCATGATTCCCTGCTGGTATCCGGGGCACCTCCATACTGCAGGGAGAGCTCCATCTGGC